>NW_020675776.1:0-6356 GCF_002925995.2 Terrapene triunguis
CGAGAGCGAGAGAGGCATTAAAAAAAAAAAAGTACTACAGTCATTGTCAAAAATCCTACCGTTTACAATAAGGATGCTGCACAGTTTGTCCGATTTACTGTAGAATATTTTGTTTTTGTTTTTTTATAATGCAAAAATAGAATTCAGTTTGCTCTCCCATAGTTGCATTGGCAGTACTGTGCTAACTGCAGTAAAAACGTATGTTTGCCAGTAAATATATGACTCTGAATGCACACTCAGGGATCAAATCTCAAATCTTTGTAATTCAACAGGATTTTGATCAGGCCCCAGATTGGTAATTGTGACGTTGCAGTCTATATGGTTTTATAAAAATATGCTAATGAGTGAATATAATGTAACTGCAATATGCTTCATGCAAATGGTCTCTTGTAAGGTATCATTACAAAGCTTATAATCTACTGAGTGTGATCATCCTATTTGTATAAATGTACCACTCTTGTATCTGAAACTAGAAATATGAAATATAACTCTGAGGGCCTATTGTAATTATGCAAAGTGTGGGCCATTAATGGTGGTTTGGAATCTTGATGACTCTCATTAACCAGGACCATTGTCTGCAGATGGCTGTTTTACCTGTAAGTCTTCCTGTATACATGTGTGCTGGCAAGTGGGCAATGAAGTCTTGCAGTGACATGTGATCATGTCACCTGAACTGGAATCCATCTTTAACCTGGTGTCTTTCCATTGAGGAGGGGGTGGGAACCCAGGGAGGGACAAAGGATTCCTGCCTTATGCAAAAGATATATAAAGGGCTGGAACAGAACAAAAGGAGGAGCCATCATGAACAATCCCCTAGCTACCACCTGAGCTGGAACAAGAGCTGTACCAAGGGAAAGAATTGTGCCCAGGCCTGGAAGGTGTCCAGTCTGTGGAAAAACCTTACTGAAGCATCTCTGAGGGTGAGATTATCTGTATTCAGTTTGATTAGACATAGATTTGCGCATTTTATTTTATTTTGCTTGGTGACTTACTTTGTTCTGTCTGTTACTACTTGGAACCACTTAAATCCTACTGTCTGTATTTAATAAAATCACTTTTTACTTATTAATTAGCTCAGAGTATGTATTAATACCTGGGGGAGCAAACAACTGTGCATATCTCTCTATCAGTGTTATTGAGGGAGAACAATTTATGAGTTTACCCTGTATAAGCTTTATACAGGGTAAAACGGATTTGTTTGGGTTTAGACCCCATTGGGAGTTGGGCATCTGAGAGTTAAAGACAGGAACACTTCTGTTAGCTGCTTTCAGGTAAACCTGCAGCTTTGGGGCAAGTAATTCAGACCCTGGGTCTTTGCTGGAGCAGACGGGAGTGTCTGGCTCAGCAAGACAGGGTGCTGGGATCCTAAGCTGGCAGGGAAAGCAGGAGCAGAAGTAGTCTTGGCACATCGGGTGGCAGCCCCCAAGGGGGGTTCTGTGATCCAACCCATCACAGTAATGACCAAATGTTATTAACATCTGATGGCTGTTTTTTGGCCTCCTTTTTAAATTATGTATAATCCAGTGGTGCCTAGAGACCCCAGGAGATCTGGGTCCCATTGTGGTAGGTGCTGATGCTGTACAAAGAAATAGCGAGACTGTCCTGTCCTTTCCCTAAAAAGTTTATAATCTAAGCAGAGGCACAAAGAAGGGAAGTGACTTGCCCAAGGTGGGTCTTGCCCACATGCTTAGAGTCCAACTGATCACCATATGTCACCATGACAGTCAGTAGCAGAGCCAGGACTAGACCCCCTGTCATAACTATAAAGGGAAGGGTAACAGCCCTCCTGTGTACAATACTATAAAATCCCTCCTGGCCAGAGACTCCAAAATCCTTTTACCTGTAAAGGGTTAAGAAGCTCAGGTAACCTGGCTGACACCTGACCCAAAGGACCAATAAGGGGACAAGATACTTTCAAATCTTGGTGGGGGGAAGACTTTTGTTTGTGCTCTTTGTTTTGGTGGTAGTTCGCTCTTGGGACTAAGAGGGACCAGACATCAATCCAGGCTCTCCAAATCTTTCTGAACAAGTCTCTCATATTTCAAACTTGTAAGTAAACAGCCAGGCAAGGCGTGTTAGTTTTATCTTTGTTTTCTCAACTTGTAAATGTACCTTTTACTAGGGTGTTTACCTCTGTTTGCTGTACTTTGAACCTAAGGCTAGAGGGGGTTCCTCTGGGCTCTTTAAGTTTAATTACCCTGTAAAGTTATTTTCCATCCTGATTTTACAGAGATGATTTTTACCTTTTTTTTTAATTAAAAGCCTTCTTTTTAAGAACCTGATTGATTTTCCTTGTTTTTAGATCCAAGGGGGTTGGATCCTGATCCACCAGGAGTTGGTGGGAAAAAGGAGCAGGGATGGTTAATTTTTCCTTGTTTTAAGATCCAAGGGGTTTGGATCTGTATTCACCAGGGAATTGGTGAAGAGTCTCTCAAGGCTACCCAGGGAAGGGAATTAGCACATTGGGAATGGTGGCAGCGGACCAGATCTAAGCTGGTAGTTAAGCTTAGAAGTTTTCATGCAGGCCCCCACATCTGTACCCTAAAGTTCAGAGAGGGGAAGCAGCCTTGACATGGTGAGCAGCGGTGAGGGATTTTTTTAGGAACCAATGGGAGGACAAGATGGTTCAAAGGGAAGGAGGAAAGTCCCCTTTGTCTGTTGAGTTTCACTTTGGACCGGAGTGGGAAAGCTCCAGAATTCAGCCTCTTATTAAGTAGTGAGTATTAGTGAAGGAAATAAATAGGTTTATGTTGATTTCTTTGTAACCTGTCTTGTGCAATTAGAGGAATAGTCAAATTGGGTATTTGAGTATCTTTTTTTGTGTAACTAAGGTTTTGCCCAGGGGAACATCCTCTGTGTTTGGAATCTGTTGTCTGTGAGCGTAGCTGGTATGCTAATCTCTCCCAGAGGGTTTTCTTTTACCTTTCTTTTCTTTAATTAAAAGCCTTTTTCTTAATACCTGATTGATGTTTCCTTGTTTTTAGATCCAAGGGGGTTGGATCTGGATCCACCAGGAGTTGGTGGGAGAAAGGAGGGGGGATGGTTAATTTCTCCTTGTTTTAAGATCCAAGGGGTTTGGATCTGTATTCACCAGAGAATTGGTGAAGAGTCTCCCAAGGCTACCCAGGGAAGGGAATTAGCACTTTGGGGGTGGTGGCAGCGGACCAGATCTAAGCTGGTAGTTAAGCTTAGAAGTTTCATGCAGGCCCCCACATTTGTACCCTAAAGTTCAGAGTGGGGAAGCAGCCTTGACACCCCCAATTTCCTGACTCTCAGGCAACCCCCTAGCCACTAGAATGAGTTGGAAACAACCTGCCAACTCTCGGATCCTTAGCATGTCTGAAACTTCTAAAGGCTTCTTCCTAATACATTTATTTTTCAGCTGCATTTTGAATTTCTTGCTCCTACATCAGCTGATTCTGCCACTAATGCACCTATTGAGTGAGTTTAACTGCCCAGCTGCAGAGGCACACTACACCATAGATAAAGAGGAGCTTGAGATGATCAGCTGCGGGCTAGCAGGCTCTGAACCTATTAAATATTAAATCAGCAGCTGGTAGTAGCAGCAGCGATTTGTCCTTGTCTCTGGCTAAGGAATTACAAGTGCTCTGCTCAGGGAATGAATTATTATTCCAGCACGGTTCTTTTGGCCTAGTGCTGGAGATAATTAAGTCAATCACTTCTAGAAGGATCCTGGACAAGCTTAATTTCTAGGCATTTCTGTCATTCTTATTGCTATCTGGGATGTACACTGACAATTTTCTGTACTGACAATTGGAATGAATTTTTTTGCCTTAAGGAGCCACCTATGGGGTCTGAAACATGGCAATGTTCAAAGTAAGGCATAGGAAACTAGGAATTGCTGCACTGGCTCAGTCCAATGGACCACTCAGCCTTGTATCCTGTCTCTGACAGTGGCCAGCATCTGGTGCTTGAGAGAAAGGTGCAAGAAGTTTCTTAATGGACAATTGTAAATTTATAGCCCCATAGGAGGTTGTGTTTTCTAACCCTTGGCATTTGGTAGTTGGCTTATGTTAACATGGAGGGCTGATTTAGTATTTAAATTGTGGTAGCACTAAAAAGTATCAACCAGGTAGGGCCCCATTATGCTAGGAACTGTACAAACCTATAGTTTATTATTATTACTTTATTTGTATTGTTGTAGCCTCTAAGAGCCCCAGTCCTGGACCAGGGCCGCTTGGTGCTGTACAAACACGAAACAAAGATAGTCCTTACCCCAAAGAGCTTAAAATGTAAAAGAATCTAACCTGTTTTGAATCCTGCTAAACTTATGTCCTTGATATCATGCGGCAGTGAGTTCCACAGATTAATTATGTTTCTGTGAAAAGCATTTCCTTTATATCAGTACTGAAGACAAAATGAGTTTGTGTCTCACTGGATTCTCAATCTTCCGCCTTGGAAGTGGCATGCAGATGTAGCAGAGCAAAGGATCTATGCTAGTAGTCATCCCATGTTTTATCTTGTTAGATGCACATCAAAGCAGAGCTGCAGCATGGCCCCTTCCCTTCATCAGGGAAAGAGCTATTGGGTGATTTAATTTATTTGTAGTCATAAACCATCAAAGTATTTCTGGCTCATGAAGTGTTGCCATAACTTAACCGTCAGGGTTTTATGGTCTTGGGTTGAGCAGGGTATTCTGGACATTTATGCATCATTTGTGGGGAAAGTATCCCCCAAATAGGTTAGGTACCAGGACTGTAAGCAAACAGGTCACTTTGAAGTGGGAGGAGAGTCATCTGATCATGACTTCAGTACATCTTGGGCAGACGCTGTGTAAATCAGGTCTCAAAAGCATTTTAAATAGCTGTAATAAAATCAGGCTATTTTTTTGTAGCTGACTGAACCAAGCCGTCATCTCATTCTCCAGATATAGACTGTGACTTGTCTAGACTGTATCTGAGGGATACATGACAGGCATTCATTCAATTAGAGTTAGCAATGCTTTTAACTCTTCCCTTGGGGTTATTTTAGATATTTATTGGGTGGGTGCCCTTAGCACTCGGCCCTCTCACTGCAACAACAGACAAAACACATTTAACTCATACTCCTGACAAACAGTTAGGAGAGAAGAGCTCTTTGTGAAAGATTCAACATCTCCACCTTGCTTCTGTGGATGCTGTCGCTCAGGGGTCAGCCTATTATGATGTCATTTTCTCAGTCTCATTCTCTGACCTCCGTACAACACAGGGAAGTTGAGATTTGATAGGGAAGAATAAGCAGAAGGAAAAACACCCTGAGAGAAGTGCTAGGGGGCCAGCATTCTACACCACAATGCAGCTGGAACTGTGGTTAAAGGCGATTGAAGCAGGAGGGGGATGTCTGACCATACCAAGGAGGAGGGAGAGCTGTGTGGGAGCACTGCTTATCTAAGCCAGGGAGAGGAGAGGGACACAGGCAACAACAACAAAAATCCTATGCAGCTCACTTTGGAGGGCAATTTCACTGCTTATTGATGAGTTCTGAAGCAACGGTCCTGACCACTTGTGGTCTTTAAAGGCACCATGACCTTTTAATCAGAGTGGGGGTATTGCCCCCTCTATCCTGGCCACATTCCAAACTTTGGCAATGGCATTCTCGCTCCTTTAATTGCCTCTACAGTTACAAGTTACAACTACTGTCTTAAGCTGTTGGGTGTCATTGTTGTTCACTGTTAGCAGGGTCGGCTCCAGGCACCAGCGTAGCAAGTAGGTACTTGGGGCGGCCAATTCAAAGGGGCGGCACTCCGTCCAGTATCGGAGCGGCACGTCCGGGTCTTCGGCGGAAATTCGGCGCCGGGTCCCTCATTCAGAAGAAGCGGCGTGGTTGAGCTGCCGCTAAAGTGACGCTGCTCGTCTTTTTTTTTGCCGCTTGGGGCGGCAGAAAAGCTGGAGCTGGCCCTGACTGTTAGACGGTTGCTCTTCTTCCTCCCCCACTCCCCAAAGGTTGCTGCATTTCAGACTGGTTTGGTGGATAAAGTGATCCCTCTGCATATCAGTTAAAGACCCTGATTCTGCATCATTGCGAAGTTAGTGGGACTCTGTGCAGGTGTAAAGGTTTTCCTATGTAGATCCCTTTGTGAGATCAGGGCTTATGTTTGTATGGGATCCTTTAGAGTGCAATACGTGTGTAAGCAGAGTCAGGATGAGCTCTACCCTGACATCTGGTGGTGAATTATGGCGAGTGTGGAAAAGAACTCCAGGGGCTGATCTTGTTTGCATAGGCACACCCACTCGCCTGGCATGAAACAACAGCAACTGAAAGTGGTTACTTTGGCTGGTGTGGGATCCCCAGTTTCTCTGTTATTGGGGCAGGAAGAATAAAGTTTTGTTACCCTGATTCTGTGAATCAAGGCCAGT
>NW_020675777.1:0-2289 GCF_002925995.2 Terrapene triunguis
CATAACTGCCACTGTGGAAGGACCCATTCTCACTGGTGGAACAGGGGGCGGCATGTTTGACACAATTCCCAAATCTGGTGCTTTAGTAAAAATTCCCCCTTCATTAAGAGAGCTGAAAAAAATAAAAGGTTTTCAGTGACCAGGCAACAAAAATGAAACTTCAAATCTGAGCCTTTGTTGCCCCCTCCCTCCCCAATACTGAAGTGGTTTGTCCCATCAGCTGGGTGTTTTGGGGCCTTTCCCCCCCCCCACTGGGAGAAACCATTTCCCTGTGTGGGGGTTGTTAAAATATCTGGGGAGCTTGTTTAATTTGGGATTTTTTCCTGTCAGGAATTTTAAAATACAACCCCTCCCCTCACAGTATTAGCTCCTTTTCAATCTGGGGGATAAAAATCTTGAGTCTGAGGATAATTTCCCTTCCCCCCCCCCGCTTGAGAATGGTTTTTCCAAGCCCAGAACTGCAGTTGGTTGTTTCTCTTCCCCTCAGGCAGGCAGGAGGAGGGGCAGTAGACACAGCTCTGTGCCTGCCCTCTGCAGTGGCTCCCTCTGGGTCAGGGCTGGGCAGCTCTGGGGCATAAATTCCTCCCCACACACACTAGGGGAGGGAGAGACTGTTTGGGGCTGGGGTCTAAGTAGCACAGCAAGGGGCAGACCCCAGGGACTGGAGCTAGGGTGACCAGATGTCCCGATTTTATAGGGACAGTCCTGATATTTGGGTCTTTTTCTTATATAGGTTCCTATTACCCCCCACCCCCTGTCCCGATTTTTTCACATTTGCTATCTGGTCACCCTAGCTGGAGCGCTCGTGCTGCCACACCGGGAAGGGGGCTACACTGGAGATTGGCACCAAAGGGCTGGGCTCAAACATGCCCCAGTTTAGCCCTTTCCCTTTGGCCTGTGGCTGGGGCAGTCTCATCTTTATAGGGGCAGGTCTGGTTAGCTCCCCTTGGCTGTTAGCGACTCACTCCCTGCTGGTGTCTAAACTCTCACTTGGCCATGGGCTCTTTTGTGGGCTCCCCCAGCTGTGACGGGCTCATCACGCTGCCCCGAGGAGTGAGGGGAGAGTTCAGTCTCCGCGGCCCATTCAGCCCCCTGGATTCTCTACTGAACCCAGCAATGGGCTATTAGTGCTGATGGGTTTGGGAGGGGACAGGGATACCTGCCCACTAGCAAATGGATGGACCCCCACCAAGTCATTCATAGCCTCACACACAATCAAATTACATTGGGTGCTGCTGACCAGGCCGGGGTTGAAGTTGAACTGATGCCCCAGAGGTGAAAGGCTCTGTATCCCATCCAGCTGAGGCATCCAGCCCATCTCCATCATCTTACTCCTTGCCACACATTTACTCACCAATACATTTACTCCTCAGTAATTTAATCTGGGAGTTTCATATTTTATCCTAGTTTCTGCATAGGATTCTTCTGGGCTGGAGCCTGCTGAACCACTTTTTGCATCTCAGAAATTTTTTTATTCAGAAGTCACTCACCCAGGTCAGAAACAGCCCCAACAGGCAGGACAGCATCTGCCTCAAGCACAGCAAGTGCCGTCCCCCATGAGAGCAGTGCTGGGTGCTCTGTGAACAAGGACCCTGTGGGGGATGCTGCAGGAGCATTTAGAGGGGAACCAAAGCAAGGGGTTGGAAATATCCCAAATACAGGGAATTCACTGGGGCAGTAAAAGCTCCATGGCAGGGAGGGAAGGGGCCACTAAGGAACAAATCCCATCTCTGAGCTGCTCATAGGCACAAACTTTTAGGGGAAAGTGTCAGGCCCCCACAGAGAAATGCAATCTATGCCAATTGTCTGTGGATCTGGGAAGTTTCAAATTTGCTCAGCATGAATAGGCCATAAATTCTCCATCAGACACACATATTCCATCAGGAAGACACGATCCTGTGATGGAATGCTCTGGGAGGACAGTATACATCTGACTCAGGATTTTTATCCCCCAGATTGAAAAGGAGCTAATGTTGTGAGGGGAGGGATTTTATTTTAAAATTCCTGACAGGAAAAAATCCCAGATTAAACAAGCTCCCCAGATATTTTAACAACCCTCACACAGGGAAATGGTTTCTCCCAGTGGCAGAAAAAAAAGCATCAAAACGCCCAGCTGATGGGACAAACCACTTCAGTATTGGGGAGGGAGAGGGCAACAGGCTCAGATTTGAAGTTTCATTTTTGTTGCCTGGTCACTGAAAACCTTTTATTTTTTTCTGCTCTCTTAATGAAGGGGGGATTTTTACTAAAGCACCAGATTTGGGAATTGTGTCAAACATGCCGTCCCCT
>NW_020675778.1:0-2541 GCF_002925995.2 Terrapene triunguis
AAGTGTCCTGACTTCCCTTCCATAACCACGGTCTTTCTGTCAGTAAGTGATCACATGACAACAGGAAAATGGACTTACGGTCTTGCTCGGCCTGTTCACTGGGGCAGGGAGGGGAAAGGAATTCCCTGGTGTGCAACCTGGAACTGTCAAATATCAGGGGGTAGCCGTGTTAGTCTGTATCTATAAAAACAACAAGGAGTCTGGTGGCACCTTAAAGACTAACAGATTTATTTGGGCATAAGCTTTCGTGGGTAAAAACCTCACTTCTTCGGATGCATAGAGTGAAAGTTACAGATGCAGGCATTATATACTGACACATGGAGAGCAGGGAGTTACTTCGCAAGTGGAGAACCAGTGTTGACAGGGCTAATTCAATCAGGGTGGATGTAGTCCACTCCCAAAAATAGATGAGGAGGTGTCAATACCAGGAAAGGAAAAGCTGCTTCTGTAATGAGCCAGCCACTCCCAGTCCCTATTCAAGCCCAGATTAATGGTGTTAAATTTGCAAATGAATGTTAGTTCTGCTGTTTCTCTTTGAAGTCTGTTTCTGAAGTTTTTTTGTTCAATGATAGTGACTTTTAAATCTGTAATAGAATGACCAGGGAGATTGAAGTGTTCACCTACTGGCTTATGTATGTTACCATTCCTGCTGTCTGATTTGTGTCCATTTATACCTTTGCGGAGGGACTGTCCGGTTTGGCCAATGTACATGGCAGAGGGGCATTGCTGGCACATGATGGCATATATCACATTAGTGGATGTGCAGGTGAATGAGCCCTTGATGGTGTGGCTGATGTGGTTGGGTCCTCTGATGGTGTCGCCAGAGTAGATATGGGGACAGAGTAGGCAACGAGGTTTGCTACAGGGATTGGTTCCTGGGTTGGTGTTTCTGTGGTGTGGTGTGTAGTTGCTGGTGAGTATTTGCTTCAGGTTTGGGGGTTGTCTGTAAGCGAGAACTAGCCTGCCTCCCAAGGTCTGTGAGAGTGAGGAATCATTTTCCAGGATAGGTTGTAGATCGTGGATAATGCGCTGGAGAGGTTTTAGCTGGGGGCTGTATGTGATAGCGAGTGGTGTTCTGTTATTGTCCTTGTTGGGCCTGTCCTGTAGTAGGTGATTTCTGGGTACCCGTCTTGCTCTGTCAATGTTTTTCCTCACTTACCCAGGTGGGTATACTGCCGAGCCCTGTGACATACTAATCTGGGCTCCCACTCACACTGTGAGGCTGTGACAAGCTGCAATCCTCTCAGGTCTTGCACTTACACAGCTATACACAGAGAGGGACACTCTCAGCTGCAGTTACATGACTGCTTTCACTAGCCATCCATGAAACAACAATAGAGAGGCTCCAGCCAGTTCCTCTCAGCTCCCCAGCCTAGGACCCAAGAGCTGTACCATCTTGCCCTGGCCAAAAGCCTGACCAGTATAAGTTTATTTCCCAGTCTGCCCCTCCCTCAGTGTGGAGAGGACAATACATCAGCATGAGCAGAATTCCCTTATTATTTCAAACAACATCCTGTATTAAGTAAAAAATAAATCAATAAAACAGCTTTATTAATTACAGAAAGATCGATTGTTTAAGTGATTACAAGTAATAGTGTAAAGAACAAAGCTGAAATCTGAGAAATAAACAAAATCACAATCTAAGTTCTAAACACTAGATAGGCTTTGAATCAAACAGTGTGTCTGTGCATCAGGGAGGACGTCCATTCTACATTTTGCATAATTGCAGGACTCTGTGTCACTCTGATCTGGATACTGCATGTCCTGATGTCCTGCCCCCACCACCCCACACACTGTGCGTTCCTGGATCTCCCCTAGTGACATTTCCAACACCACCTCTAAGCCAGAAAGATGTTTTTATTTGTACTGCATTTTGGTGCTTCTCATCCTCTCCAGAAACAGAGAAGCAGGGGTTCATGGTGAGCAGACCTCTCTCCCACCTTCCAAAAAATTGTTATCCTAATTGTTTTGAAGCTTTAAGCCTGTGAGATTGAGATTTCAGCAACTCTTCATTAATGATATGGAGGATGGTGTGGACTGCACCCTCAGCAAGTTTGCAGATTACACTAAACTGGGAGGAGTGGTAGATACGCTGGAGGATAGGGAAAGGATACAGAGGGAACTAGAAAAATTAGAGGATTGGGCCAAAAGAAATCTGATGAGGTTTACGAAGGACAAGTGCATTGTCCTGCACTTAGGACAGAAGAATCCCATGCACTACTACAGACTAGGGACCGAATGGCTAGGCAGTGGTTCTGCAGAAAAGGACCTAGGGGTTACAGTGGACGAGAAGATGGATATGATTCGCAGTGTGCCCTTGTTGCCAAGAAGGCTAACGGCATTTTGGGCTGTATAAGTAGGGGCATTGCCAGCAAATCGAGGGACGTGATCATTCCCCTCTACTCGACATTAGTGAGGCCTCATCTGAAGTACTGTGTCCAGTTTTGGGCCCCACAGTACAAGAAGGATGTGGGAAAAATTGGAAAGAGTCCAGGGGAGGGCAACAAAAATGGTTGGGGGGCTGGAGCACATGACTTAGGA
>NW_020675779.1:0-2473 GCF_002925995.2 Terrapene triunguis
GGGGTGGAGAGGGTCTGCCATGGGGCAGAGTTAAGGCCGTTAGGTCACCCAAACTGGGCGTTTCCTCCCTCAAAGCGGGTCTGGATTTGAGGGTTCCCCCATGTGGCCGCCCCCAAGGGGTCAAAGATCATGAGTTAGACCCCCCCGCCCCCAGCCCTGTCATGGAAATGCCCAGCATTCCCCGGTGGGTTAAGCAGGCTCCCAGCCGCCCCATGGCAGCTCCAAACAGAGCCCGCATGGGAAGGGAGGCACTGCCTGCGGAACGACCGGTGCGTGGCTACAGACGGGAAGGAGTCAGGGCTGTGCCCAGCTTGAGGAAAGCAGGGTGGTCTAGTGGGTACTGTCCTTTCTGCTCCTGCCGGGCCATACGGGTTCATGGGTGATTTCTGGGTCACTGATCTCTAAGGGGATGAGATGCTGCCAGCTGGGACCTCCGCTGAGAGTCTGGGCCGCCCCAGCCCACGCAGCAGGGGCCTTGAGTGTGCGGAGCACGCCTCCTCACCCACCCCTGCCAATTATCGAGCCGCTACTAAGCGTGGGAACCGGCTGCCTTCGCCCACCTGCGCTCGTGCCCTTCGAAACGTCAGAGAACTGATGGGTGATCTCAAGGCCCCCTGCGAGCCAGGCCCAGAGCCCAGCCCCGCACAGAGGGGGCTGCATACCGCTGCCGCCATTGTACAGCTGGGGAAACTGAGGCAGGAGGGGGTCTCCTAACTGGCATTCCAGCACCCCGGCTACTGGCCTGTGCGCCATCATGGGACGGGACAGGGACGGGCAGCTCAGTCCATCCGCAGGCAGTGCATCTCGCTGAGCCGTGGTGCCCTGGGTGCGCCCCGCCAGGGACTGTGGTACCAGGTTCGGTATCAGGGTCTCCTGGAGGCCCCATGATGGGGGCGGAGATTAGCCATCTTTGCAACGCACCGCGAAATCCGTCCATCCACCACTGAGGGGCAGCCCCCTCTGGCGTGGAACGTGGCAGCTTCTGCCCCCGCCCCGGGGTGTGCAGGTGTTAAGCGGCTCAACAGCCTGGGGGAGCCGACGGGGATGTGTGGGTGGGGCTGTTCCTTGCCTGACTGCGTGACCTGGAGCCCTGGCTGGCTACTGGCATTGTACCCAGCCCCTTGGATCTTCGGAGGGATGAGTTCCAGCCTTCGGTGAACAGCGTGTGTCCCTCTCCCCACCTTCAACAGCCCCAGTAATTTTTTCTCTCTGCCAGATGCTCCACCCACCTATCCCGGGCTTCTCCCACCGTCACCCAGTCCCCACATTTATGTCGAGATGATCGGCCTGAAACAGCTTCCGGCGCTGACATTGATGGAAAACCCCATTAGGTTTCAGAGTTAACAATCCGCCCAGTCCTCTCCCAAGGGTGAGGCCGGGGAGGGGGCTTGTTGGCGCGGTAGGTGCTCGGCGCCCTCTGTTCCTGGGGGCACAGGGCAGCGCTGGGCCCATCTCCGGGGCTCCCCGCCAGAATTGTTCAGAACCAAGTGGGTTCCCAAGCCTGATGCCAGGTGACCTGAGGCACCTCAGCCAGCTGTGGGTCCATGGCCAGGCTGCCCGTGCTCCGTGGCCCGACACGGGCATGAATTCTGCTCCCTGTGGGTGCCCCCTGACTCCGCCAGGCCCAGTGCCTGCCGGCCACCAGGGTCCCATCACAGCCCCCTGCCATCCCTCCGTGCCCACATCCCTGCAGCCAGGTGGGGCCTGTAGGGGCTGGCCACTGCCCACCCCTGCCACCCAGCCAATGCGCCTCCATCCTACGGGCAAAACTGCCCCACTTCCCAACACCCAGGGCTGCCCTGCCCTGCCCCAGCACCTGGGGTCCCCTGAAAATACTTAGCCCCATGTCAGAGCCTTCTCCTGCACGGATGCCCTGGGAAGACACCTTGCTCCATGCAACCTGCTGGCTTTAATTGTGCCCCTGAACACAACACCCACCCCCAGCATTAACGCAAAGCGGGCAGCCCCCCAAAGCTAACAGAGCCACCTAGCCCCCTGGCCTCTCTCACCTCTGCTGGTATCAGACCCTCCGGCTCCAGCCCTCCTGATCCAGCCGCCTCTCCCCTCTCGCCAGGGGCCTGCAGGGGCTTCCCCCTCCCTGGACAGAGAAGCAGCCACTGCCCCGGCCCAGCACTGATATTCCCCCCTCCCCCCAGCTGTGCCGAGGTAGCTAATTGAGTTCTCAGGGTCCAGCTAACCCCATCCCCTGGGCCCGGACAAGTGCTGCCCCCTCCTGGACACCCTCTGGGACACATCCACCCCGCCCCAGGTCTGGCCTCCTGTTTCACACCCTCCCCTCCTTATCTCCTTGGCTTTGCCAAACCCAGACTTGCCACCTCCCCAGCTCAGGGGGGAAAGCGCCTCGTCGCTCCCTTTTCAAACAGATACAGCATTCTTCACTTCTTCTCCTAAAACGCCACTGCACATCTGTTAAACAGCGGCCATGCCCCACCCCAGAGGGAGCTGCATTTCT
>NW_020675780.1:0-3361 GCF_002925995.2 Terrapene triunguis
GTATTTAGGGTTCAAACAGAAGGACTGCTTTCTCTGGTGTAAAGCAACTCAACTTCTATATTATCTTGTAAAAAAGACTTCTTGGTGGCAGGGGCCTCTGTTTGGCCTGCACTGATGGGTCCACAGGATAAAAGCTAAGGCCTCAAGCTTGTAAACTTTTACACGTGTATTTAACTTAAGGCCTTGGCTACACTTGCAGATGTACAGCGCTGTGAGTTAAACCTGACTTCGTGCAGCTGAGTAGGGAAAGCGCTGCAGTCTGTCCACACTGACAGCTGCCCAGCGCACTGTCGTGGCCACATTTGCGGCAATTGCAGCGCTATTGGGAGCGGTGCATTATGGGCAGCTATCCCACAGAGCACCTTTTCCCATTCTGGCACTGTGGGTTGTGGGAAGGGGGCATGGGTGCGGGGGATTCTGGGTCCTGTCCCAATGCCCCGTGATGCATCGCTTCGCATCCCAGAAATCCCTTTGTTTCCGTCCACCTTTGGCGCCATCTTTCAACAGTTTCTGTGCAGCGCGATCTGTCTGCGGGAAATGGAGTCCGAACTGCTGAGGCGTATGCTGACGAGTCTCGCCAGCACGTCACGTTTGGCTGTTGAACTATTCCTTAAGATCCAAAGTGACAGTGAGAGTGAGGGTGAGGAGTCCGACGAGGCTATCGAGCTGCGTAACGCGTACTACACGAAATTGCTTGTGGCATTCACGGACATGCTCAGCACCATGGAACGCTGCTTTTGGGCTCGGGAAACAAGCACCGAGTGGTGGGATCACATCGTCATGGAAGTCTGGGATGACGAGCAGAGGCTGCAGAACTTTCGGATGAGAAAAGCCACTTTCATGGGACTGTGTGAGGAGCTTGCCCCCACCCTACGGCGCAAGGACACGAGATTGAGAGCTGCCCTGCTGGTGGAGAAGCGGGTGGCTATTGCAATCTGGAAGCTGGCAACTCCAGACAGCTACCGGTCGGTCGCAAACCAGTTTGGAGTGGGAAAGTCGACCGTTGGAACCGTGTTGATGCAAGTTTGCAAGGCCATTAATCGCATCCTACTCAGAAGAACCGTGACTCTGGGTAACGTGCAGGAAATAGTGGATGGCTTTGCACAAATGGGGTTCCCTAACTGTGGAGGGGCGATAGATGGGACGCACATTCCTATTCTGGCACCACCCCACCTAGGATCCAAGTACGTTAATCGGAAGGGGTATTTCTCTATGGTTCTCCAGGCGCTTGTGGATCACCGTGGGCGTTTCATTGACATTAACACAGGCTGGCCCGGAAAGGTGCATGACGCACGCATCTTTCGGAACACTTGGCTGTTCAGGAAGATGCAGGCCGGGACTTTTTTCCCAGAGCGGAAGATCATGGTAGGGGAAGTTGAAATGCCCATTGTGATCCTTGGAGATCCCGCTTACCTGTTAATGCCGTGGCTCATGAAACCCTACACAGGGAGCCTTGACAGCAGCAAGGAACGGTTCAACTACAGGCTGAGCCGGTGCCAAATGGCTGTGGAGTGTGCCTTTGGCCGTTTAAAGGCCCACTGGCGATCTCTGTATGGGAAGCTGGACTTGGCCAAAAACAGCATCCCTGCGGTTATATCCACGTGCTGTGCCCTCCATAATATTTGTGAAGGGAAGGGTGAAAGCTTCACTCAGGCATGGACCTCTGAGGTTCAACACCTGGAGGCTGAATTTGCACAGCCAGAGAGCAGGGCTATTACAGGGGCCCAGCGCGGGGCTGCAAGGATTAGGGTTGCCTTGAGGGAGCAATTTGAGGCTGAAAACCAGCAGTGATATCTGGTGCCCTGCACAGGAGTGAAGTGCAGTAGTTCCAATCTTTAGGAATCAGTGTTTGCTAAGCAGACAAGCAGACTTGCAGTGCCTGTTTATTTCCTGGACTAAGGAGTCTTTTACTTTATGCAATAATAAAGAATGTTTTCAAAGCCAAAAAATCCATTTATTGAAAAGAAAAAAAAAGTATTTATTGAAAAGAAACAAGGGGGTGGAGTGGGGAACGGTACAATCACAGATTCGCGTATGTCCTGTCTGGTGTGCTGTGCAGTGAGTGCTGCACTTCAGGATAGCTATACTGCATGGTGATGGGGGTTGAGTGCATAGGGTAAGGGTCGTGGTTTTCAGGGCTGGGTGGTGAAGATACTGGTGTTGGAGGCAGCGGGTGACGTGAAGAACACGGAAGTTGGGGAAAGTGGGTTGGAGGTGACAGTGGGGCACAACGGAAAGAGTTTTGGGACAAGGGCTGTGGGGGGGTGGCGTTTGCGGTACTGCTCCTCTTTCTGCATGGCTACCAGCTCCTGGATAGCGTCTGCTTGGCGCTCCAGGATGCTTATGAGCCTATCAGTGCTTTGCTGCCGGTGCACGATGCTTTGCCGCCGGTGCGCTGCATTTTCCTGGCGGATCCTGCTTTCTCTCTCCCTCCAGTTCTGTGCTTTCTCATTCTCTTTAATAGATTGCCGCATCACTTCTTGCAGCATGTCTTCTTTGCTTTTTCGCGGTCTCTTCCTGAGATTTGCAGTCTCTGAGCAGGCGATAAGAGGGACGGCTGAGGTCTCAAGGTTGATGCAGCTGTATAGGCAAACTGCAACATTTAACAGAGGCAGCATTGTTTATACCAGACAGAGTAATGATTCCCCCCGCACTTAAGGAGTAGAAAACACACAGGGTCTACACAATAGCATAATTTTCCCGTCCGAAACAGAGCACACATATCCCACGGGAGCCTCAAAATGGTGAGTAAGGAGGACTGATTGTTTCAGGGCTGCACTGTCCTCTCGGTTTCTGTGCCTTGGGGAGAGCCAACAGCTTCAGGGGGCACCTACACTGAACACTGTCCCAACATTTTCCACAGGAGTTCGTCCTGGACGATATCTCGCTGCTGAGGGTGACCTGGGAAGCAAGGGAGAGTCTTCTACTGCAATCCGGCTTCTGCCCTGGCCCATATGCAGCTTGCCTGTGTGCGGCAATGGTCCCCCTGCCCCTCGCGGCACAGTGGCGCGGACACGTTAGCCTGGCTGGGACAAGGACCACGGTGGTTCTCCCGATAAACCTGCGCAAGCGCATTGCACACATTCTGGATGAGACATTCGAGGAGATTACTGAGGCCGATTACCGCGATGTGATAAACCACATCAATGCACTATTCCGCATCTAGGCATGCATGCCTAACCCTCCTCTCCCAAAGAGCCCGCACCGAAAAAATTCCTTCCCGAAAAAAAAAACCGCTTACCGGGAACCTGCTCTTCTGTTTGTCCTCCACCAAGTTTGTCCTCCACCAAGGGGGACCATTGCCGCACACAGGTTTTGCGACCAGGGGCTGCTAACAGGGAGTTTCGCAAGGGAGTTCTCC
>NW_020675781.1:0-4506 GCF_002925995.2 Terrapene triunguis
CAACTGGTAGAGGGTACAGGGGTTGCACAGGGTCTTATAGGGATTTCCTGGGTCAGATATATGCATAATAGTACATCAAAGAGTGACATGTAAGGTCTCTACCAAGACACAGTAGCCCACTTTTCATCATAATCATTGAAAAAATGTATGTACAGAGAATATTTAAGTTATGTATCTATACTGAAAATCACATTCTTAAGGTCTTGGAGTTAAGGCAGGTCACCAGGAGGTGACATGCCTCTGACAGGACCCTTTCAGGGAGCAGGTAACAGACACTTATCTCCCTATCTGGCCATTTGTGTATTGTCTGCCTCACAATAGAGGCCTAGTTGCATACTAAGGCCTTGGCTACACTTGCAGATGTACAGCGCTGTGAGTTAAACCTGACTTCGTGCAGCTGAGTAGGGAAAGCGCTGCAGTCTGTCCACACTGACAGCTGCCCAGTGCACTGTCGTGGCCACATTTGCGGTAATTGCAGCGCTATTGGGAGCGGTGCATTATGGGCAGCTATCCCACAGAGCACCTCTTCCCATTCTGGCGCCATGGGTTGTGGGAAGGTGGCGTGGGTGCGGGGCATTCTGGGTCCTGTCCCAACGCCCCGTGATGCATCACTTCGCATCCCAGAAATCCCTTTGTTTCCGTCCACCTTTGGCGCCATCTTTCAACGGTTTCTGTGCAGCGCGATCTGTCTGCGGGAAATGGAGCCCGAACTGCTGAGGCGTATGCTGACTTATCTCGCCAGCACGTCACGTTTGGCTGTCGAACTATTCCTTAAGATCCAAAGTGACAGTGAGAGTGAGGAGTCCGACGATGCTATCGAGCCGCATAACGCGTACGACACAAAATTGCTTGTGGCATTCACGGACATGCTCAGCACCGTGGAACGCCACTTTTGGGCTCGGGAAACAAGCACCGAGTGGTGGGATCACATCATCACGGAAGCCTGGGATTACGAGCAGTGGCTGCAGAACTTTCGGATGAGAAAAGCCACTTTCATGGGACTGTGTGAGGAGCTCGCCTCCACCCTGCAGCGCAAGGACACAAGATTGAGAGCTGCCCTGCCAGCGGAGAAGCGGGTGGCTATTGCAGTCTGGAAGCTGGCAACTCCAGACAGCTACCGGTCGGTCGCAAACCAGTTTGGAGTCGGAAAGTCGACCATTGGAATCGTGTTGATGCAAGTTTGCAGGGCCATTAATCGCATCCTACTCAGAAGAACCGTGACTCTGGGTAACGTGCAGGACATAGTGGATGGCTTTGCACAAATGGGGTTCCCTAACTGTGGAGGGGCGATAGATGGGATGCACATTCCTATTCTGGCACCACCCCACCTAGGATCCGAGTACGTTAATCGGAAGGGGTATTTCTCTATGGTTCTCCAGGCACTTGTGGATCACCATGGGCGTTTCATTGACATTAACACAGGCTGGCCCGGAAAGGTGCATGATGCACGCATCTTTCGGAACACTTGGCTGTTCAGGAAGATGCAGGCTGCGACTTTTTTCCCAGAGCGGAAGATCACGGTAGGGGAAGTTGAAATGCCCATTGTGATCCTTGGAGATCCCGCTTACCCATTAATGCCGTGGCTCATGAAACCCTATACAGGGAGCCTTGACAGCAGCAAGGAACGGTTCAACTACAGGCTGAGCCAGTGCCGAATGACTGTGGAGTGTGCCTTTGGCCGTTTAAAGGGCCGCTGGCGATCTCTGTATGGGAAGCTGGACTTGGCCGAAAACAGCATCCCCGCGGTTATATCCGCGTGCTGTGCCCTCCATAATATTTGTGAAGGGAAGGGTGAAAGTTTCACTCAGGCATAGACCTCCGAGGTTCAACACCTGGAGGCTGAATTTGCACACCCAGAGAGCAGGGCTATTACAGGGGCCCAGCGCGGGGCTGCAAGGATGAGGGATGCCCTGAGGGAGTAATTTGAGGCTGAAAACCAGCACTGATATCTGGTGCCCTGCACGGGAGTGAAGTGCAGTAGTTCCAATCTTTGGGAATCAGTGTTTGCGAAGCAGAGAAGTAGATTTGCAGTGCCTATTTATTTCCTGGGCTAAGGAGTCTTTTACTTCGTGCAATAATAAAGAATGTTTTCAAAGCCAAAAAATCCATTCATTGAAAAGAAAAAAAATTTATTTATTGAAAAGAAACAAGGGGGTGGAGTGGGGAACAGTACAATCACAGATTCGCGTATGTCCTGTCTGGTGTGCTGTGCAGTGAGTGCTGCACTTCGGATAGCTATACTGCATGGTGATGGGGGTTGAGTGCAGAGGGTAAGGGTTGTGGTTTTCAGGGCTGGGTGGTGAAGATACTGGTGTTGGAGGCAGCGGGTGGCGTGAAGAACACAGAAGTTGGGGAAAGTGGGTTGGATGTGACAGTGGGGCACAACGGAAAGAGTTTTGGGACAAGGGCTGTGGGGGGGGGGTGGCGTTTGCATTTGTGATACTGCTCCTCTTTCTGCATGGCTACGAGTTCCTGGATAGTGTCTGCTTGGCGCTCCAGGATGCTTATGAGCCAATCCATGCTTTGCTGCCGGTGCTCCGTGCTTTGCCACCGGTGCGCTGCATTTTCCTGGCGGATCCTGCTTTCTCTCTCCCTCCAGTTCTGTGCTCTCTCATTCTCTTTAATAGATTGCCGCATCACTTCTTGCAGCATGTCTTCTTTGCTTTTTTGTGGTCTCTTCCTGAGTCTTTGCAGTCTCTGAGCAGGCGATAAGAGGGACGGCTGAGGTCTCAATGGTTGTTGCAGCTGTATAGGCAAAATGCAACATTTAACAGAAGCAGCATTGTTTATACCAGACAGAGTAATGATTCCCCCCACACTTAAGGAGTAGAAAACACACAGGGTCTACACAATAGCATAATTTTCCCGTCCGAAACAGAGCACACATATCCCACGGGAGCCTCAAAATGGTGAGTAAGGGGGACTGATTGTTTCAGGGCTGCACTGTCCTCTGGGTTTTTGTGCCTTGGGGAGAGCCAACAGCTGCAGGGGGCACCTACACTGAACACTGTCCCAAAATTTTCCTCAGGAGTTCGTCCTGGACGATATCTCGCTGCTGAGGGTGACCTGGGAAGCAAGGGTCTTCTACTGCAATGCGGCTTCCGCCCTAGCCCATATGCAGCTTGCCTGTGTGCAGCAATGGTCCCCCCGCCCCTCGCGGCACAGTGGCGTGGACACGTTAGCCTGGCTGGGACAAGGACCAGGGTGGCTCTCCCGATAAACCTGCGCAAGCGCATTGCGCACGTTTTGGATGAGACATTTGAGGAGATTACTGAGGCCGATTACCGCGATGTGATAAACCACATCAATGCACTATTCCACATCTAGGCATGCATGCCTAACCCTCCTCTCCCAAAGAGCCCGCACCGAAAAAATTCCTTCCCGAAAAAAAAAAAAAAAAACGCTTACCGGGAACCTGCGCTTCTGTTTGTCCTCCACCAAGTACCGACCGCTGCGACTGGCTACCTTCCTCCTGGCTCGAGAAGAGCTCCTGGCTGCATGGCTCCAGGGATTCCAGGGTGTCTCCATCCAGCCCACCACGCACACTCCCGTTTTCCTCCTCCTCCCCCTTCCCCCCACCGGCTCTGAAGTGTCCATGGTGGTGCTCGGAGTGGAGGTGAGGTTAACCCCAAGTATCGCATCCAGCTCTTTGTAGAATCGGCAGGTCGCGGGGGGAGCACACGAGCGGCTGTTTGCGTCGCGGGCTTTGCAGTAGGCACTCCGCAGCTCCTTCACTTTAATCCTGCACTGCAGGGCATCCCTGTCATGGCCCCTTTCCATCATGTCCTTTGATACCTTCGGGAAAGTATCGTAATTCCTACGGCTGGAACGCAGCTGGGACTGTACAGCTTCCTCCCCCCAAACACTGATGAGTTCCAGCAACTCGCCATTGCTCCATGCTGGGGCTCGCTTGGCACGTGGAGGCATGGTCACCTGGAAAGATTCGCTGATAGCACTCCACGCCACACCGGGCTGAGCAAACAGGAAGGGGATTTTTAAAATTCCCGGGGAATGTAAAGGGTGGGTCACATGGTTGGTTACCTGAGGCCAGGGCAGTAGAGTTTGAACTGATGACCAGAGTGGCTAGAACAGGCATTGTGGGATACTGCCGAATACTTCTGGAGGCCAGTCACAGTGCATTGGGCGGCCACACAGGCGCCGCAGCGGCAGCGCAATACACGCTATTCCTCTTGGGGATGTGGAGTACATGCAGCGCTGCAACCACAGAGATACAGCGCTGCAAATGCCTTGCCAGTGTGGACGGGGAGTGAGTTACAGTGAGTTACAGCGCTGGGGGCAGCTTTACAGCGCTGCAACTCGCAAGTGTAGCCAAGGCCTAAACCAGGTGCCAGCTGAAAGGCTGCAAAATCTACAACAGAAAATCTAAAGGAAGAAACAAAGCAGGCGAGGGGGATCCTGTTTACGAATGAAGACAAAAGGATAGGATTTGTATATCTTGGGAGGCAAAAGAACACATTGGGTCCTTCACCTAGGAGACAAGCTGAC
>NW_020675782.1:0-6361 GCF_002925995.2 Terrapene triunguis
CAGCGGGCTTGATCTTATGAAAGGGGGATCTTAGCCATCCTGGCTGAAAACACTGGGGAAAACGACTTGGGGTAACTATTCGGTAGGAGACAGGGGAATGTCCTGTGAGTTAAGTTTAGGCTCTAGAAAGCACGTGATGGTTTTGTCTTATATGCAGCCATGTGTTTCCAATATTTTTTCTTACTGTCTTTTGAATCTCTGTTCTCTGATGACAAGCTTATTCTTCTTTTCACTATAAATATATCTAAGTGCGGGGTGATCAGCGGCGTGGTGATCCTTGCAAGCTGGTGCGCCCACCTCGAGCGTTCTGTGAGCGGTCAGTGGACCAGGGGCTGGACACTCCAGCAAGATGCTCAGAGGGCTCCAGGGTTGGCGAGTGACTGGCGCTAACCAGCAGAGAGAGCGAGGCCGAGAGGGCAGGACTTGTGCTGCCAGAGGCTGGTGGAGTCAACCTGGATACCCCGGGAAGCACCACGCACATTTCAATCTAAAAACTGTGTGTTCACTACTCTTCCAGTTCACTCACGAGACCCCTGTAACTGGGAGAGATTAGGGAGCTCTATGGTCTCTTTTCTGTGTGCTTCCTTTGTGCCCTTAGCAGCATTTTGCCAGAGTCCCTGTTTGGTTGATGGCGAGTTACACATCCTGTCTCCCACTCTAGCATGCTGACATCATCCTTGTGTGCTCATTCTTCCCCGACCGTGCAAGGGAAAGCATACCAGCAGCACTGACACTGACGAGGCAGCCGGCAGGCAGGTGTACAGAGAGACAGGCGAGGGGAGCAAGCCCCAGTTCATGAGCTGGCACTGTTTTCAGGAACCCCCAAAAAACCTCTCCAAGCATCAGCTAGGAAGCAGAAAAAGCCCTTCACATTAAACAGAACATTAGAAGACTCAGCACAGGCTGTCGGAAGGGGCTGATTTTTCACAGTGGTTCCTACAAGAACACCCCTCTGGCTTAGAACTGGACAGACCAGAGACGTTCCGGGTCAAACCTCACTTTCTGAGGCAGTCCTCCGAGTTTGATGAGCTCCTGAAACACAGTGGGGTCAATCCAAAGTGTGATCACAAAATTCACTTTAGCGCACTGCTTGCCTGCAGCATCTTTACTCTGTAGGCCAAAGCTCTTGAGGCCAGTTCTTGGTGCAGTATGTAACAGCTCTCCAGCCCCGGTCTGGGCCAACCCCAGGCTGGTGGGTAGGAGAGGGAGCATCCATGGCATCAAGAAATCATGCCCCATCAAAGCAGCCACTTTGTGCCAGGCACCTTGGGAAGGAGCCCAGGTGATTCACCAGCCACATCTCCGCTTCCCTCCAAGTCTGCCAGTGCCCAAACCCCACTGCACAGGCAGGGAGGCCACTCAGAGAGGGCCAAGGGGGTGCTGCATCTGGGTCTCACTGCAGCCAGAGGATGGAGCAGAACTGCCCCCAAAAGCCTCAGACAGACGTGATCGGTTCCTTTGAAGTGACTAGCCTACAGTCACAGGTTTATCCTGAGAGCATGACTCCCCATAATCCACCTTCTTACCACACCCACCTGAATCCCAACCCCCCTCTTGGGATTTAGGGACTCCACTCAGTGCACAACAAAGACATATTCACACACAAGCACATACTAATCCTTCTACAGTGGAAGGGAAAGGTCTTGGAACAGAACAGCTGAAAATAATTTTGTTCGAAACAAAGGAAATAGCAAAAAATGCATGGCAATGCTTCGAAACACACTGAATGTTATGTCACCAGTGCAGGTTCAAATACAGCGACAGAAGATGTGCAGGAGACTCATAGTTCTTACTGCCTTCAGTCAGACAACGCGGGGCTCGGACTTGGCAGCCAGTTTTTTCTACTTTACAACTTTGCCCAAATGGATTTATTAAGTTGTGCATACAATTAAATGGACTCAATTATCCAACAACAGCCATCTTGTCTGAATAATAAAATACAATAACTGAGAAATGGAATTTACTCTGAACTACTGTAACACATGACATTTAATAACTCATTGATAAAATTCTAACCTTGTGCATGTGTGTAAATAAAATCACACAGACAGAAAGCTAACCTGACACCTACTAAAGATTAAACCAGAGTAAAACACATTTGCACCACCAGCTCCCCTCCCAACTCCAAAGGCCACCCTGCCCCCAACAATTTAAAGGAATTGCACAGTAGCATTCAGATATCGAATTGCAACATACTGTCCACCAGCTTTCCATTTAATAAATGCTTTCCACTTGCTGCTAGGACTGGCTGAACAACAGAATGAACATTCACAGAATGCATTTGATGAATTCTGCCAATATCAATGTAATCTATTTGCTGAACAGTACTTAACTACTGAACGTAGAGCTGGTTGGATATCCCCAAAAGTATCAAATAAATTATTCAGCCCATACCAGTAAAACTCACTGCCTGTCACCTCATCACTGTTCCATTCTTTAATCTACTAGATCAGGAGGTATCTCATCCTCAGTCTGCATCATTCTCACTCACTTTGCTCTCTCTCTCTCTCTCTCTCCCCCTCCACCCCCCGTGTTTTTAATCCTCATTACGGTAGCACTGGAAGGTCTCATTGTCCATATAAATATCCAGTCCTTTTTTTAATCCTGTTAAGCTCTTGGTCTCACTGACATCTTTGCAATGAGTACTGCGGGTTAATTATGCATTGTGTAAAATTACTACTACTTCTACCCAACTAGCGAGTGGCTGAGTTATACTCTGAAGCATTACTAAATTGTAAGGGATTTATAGACTGGCTAGTGCATATGTGAATATTCTTATTTACCAAACAAATGTCTAACTCTTTGCTAGCCCATCTGGAACTCTTGGTCTCAATATCTTGTGGCAGCGAGTTCCACAGGTTGCATGTTGTGTCATTGTAAAATTCACTAACTCCGTCTCTAAAGCAGCAGAACCTCAGTGCTCTCTGCTTCAGTTCACTCCAAACCCAAGACTCTACTTTTGCCATGGACTGTTAGAAAGGCACTCAGACATCACAACGATTATATAAAATAAATACCTGTGTGAATGGATAGAATTGTGATTCATAACTGCAATTTTGTGAAGTTCCCCTATAAATCCAAAAAGGAATTGAACAAGAAACTGAATGAATGGAGCCTATTTTCCCCAATAAGTTCTCTGTTTTTCCTGGGAGTTTCTCTCTCCTAATAATATACTGTGGTATAGACACAAACTTATAGACATATACTATATTCTTGGAAATATTCACCTCTGATACATTCTCAAATGTCAGAAGGGTTTGAAGATTATTAAAATGCTTTATTAATCCCATAGCCCCAGCTACTACTATGTGTCTGATATTTAATTAATCTTAGAAGTCTCCTTTATCATTTTGAACTCTCTTCTGAAACACGAGCGTTAATTCTCTTCTTGGTAAACTATCAAACTGCTAAAAGAAACCACTCTGGAACTGTTAGGTATTTAGCGCTTACTCTGGGAAATCATTGAAGAACAAGTTAGTCTGAAAAAAAGTTACCATGCATACAAGAGAACAGCAGGTAGGGGAAAAAAGGATGAAATTAAATGGTTTAAGAACCTCCGCTGGTTAAATTGCCTATAACACTCAACCCAGGGCACCACACAGTAACATTCCAGGGCAGACCAAGGAGACCTAAATGGCTCCCACACCTTATGACGCAGGGCTGCCCTGGGCAGTGGCATAGCCAGCTTCTAAGAGGAGGGGGAGCAAATATAAAAAAGGCGCCCCCCCCCCTGGCCCCCCCCCGCGCCCCCCCCCCCCCCCGGCCCCGGCTGCCCGGCCGTGCTGCGGGCCGCATGCCGCGCCCCCCCACCGCTCCTCCGGCCGCTTTCGGAAAGGCGGGGGAAGCGGCTGCTTCCCCTGCACCCCGCTAGCTACGCTACTGGCCCTGGGGAATCACCACTATACATTAATTACAGTACTTCCATATAAAGAGAGCACGCTAGAGGTCCCTATAGGCCCTGTTTGCCCTCAGCTTCATTCCATACTCTCAAACAGTGCTATATATAACTCCACCATGTCCCTTCAGCCCCCCACCCAGGTTTCCTCTCCTTTCCAGGCAGGACAGAGGGAATTCTTTGCCCCAGGGCTCTGCACCTTTCACACCCTCCATTGCTTTCCACACCACCACACCAAGAGCTGTGGACACAATTCGCAGCATGAATGTTGCAGTCTCCCCTTGCCAGCTCCGCTCCACTCCACAGTCTGGGCAATTAGCAATTCCCCCAAAGCCAGGGAGGGCAACAGTCCCCCCACTCCAATTTTCCACCTCAATCCACTCTCTCCTTTTACTGCCTGCCCAACACACAGCAGCTCAGACACAGACCTTCCACCCCCACACGTACACATGATGGACTTGCCATGCACCCTTGGCTGCCCACCACGCATCACAGCCCACCATGCTCCCTACCAGGTTATCTACCACCAGCCTGGATGTCAGACAACCAGACTAACACCAAAGCACCCTCTGACACAGGGGCAACTGCAAAGGGAAAGTGAGCTAGGACCCCTGGGAGGGTTATGTGCAGGCAGCTCCACACTCAGAGCAGGTTTACAAGTATGTGTTCTTCATTCTGCTCCCAGGATAAGCATCCGCTGCTCAAATCAGCCCCCACAACCTAAGAGTCTCTCACTCCCGGCAGCGGAAAGCAAAGGCTGAGGGGATTTTCGCTGAGTCACCACTCCAAGGAACAGCTCTAGGACAATACTCCAGATCTAGGTGTCCCACATTGAACCATACTATGTTAACATAAAGCCTGGTTGGCAACCCCCAGGAAGAAGGGCAATGCCCAGATACCTACCTACAGCAATTCCCCTGGGCACAGAGGCGTCTCAGGAGTGGATGCCTGGAAAGAAGAGAGCTGGATGAAAGAGGAAGAAAAGGGCCGTTTCCTTCCTGGACTCCATTAGCCCACGTCCAGAGACACCCCGTCACCCACCATAAGAGCTTATTGCAGGGAAGAGACAAAAAGACAGAGGCAAGGTCTGAAAATGTTGCCTTCCATTGAAAGGCCGAAGCTGCTCACTCTATTTAGCTTAGCAAAGAGAAGGATACAAAGGGACTTGGATCATGGTCTGTAAACATGCACCTACACAGGGACATTTCCAATAGCAGAGGGCTCTGTAACCAAGCCAACGCTGACAGAACAAGACTGCTGACTGGAAGCCGAAACTAGAAATAAGTGGCAAATTTTTAACGGGGAGGATTTTTTAATGAATGCCACCACAATGTCTCATCGAATCATAGAATACCAGGGTTGGAAGGGACCGCAGGAGGTCATCTAGTCCAACCCCCTGCTCAAAGCAGGGCCAATCCCCAATTAAATCTTCTGAGGGACACAGGAGGTTCTCCATCACTGGGAGCTCATCAGCTAGAGAGTCTAAATCAAGGCTGGTTGTCTTTCAAAAAGATCCACTCTAGCTCAGCCAGAAGTTTTTGGGCTTGATGCAGGAGTCACTGGGTGATGTTCTCTGGCTTGTGCTATGCAGGAGGTCAGACTAGATGACTATAGCAGTTCCTTCTGGCCTTAGTATCAGTGACTCTGGGAAAACCTTTGCCAGTCCAATGAAAAGAGGACCTACAAAGAATTTAGAAGAACTGGGGCATGTGTTTCTTTCTGGGGTGTACCGAAGGCCTAATGAAGGTTTCTCCTGCTTGTTTTTCACCTTAGAAATACCCAGACTGTACAGACTGCTCTGTGAAGACTCGCCTCTCCATGGCTGCTCGGAGCAGCCCCCTTCCTCTGGGAGGTGGCGGGAGGAGTGGTGGGCAGCGAGGGTGATCCATGCTGCTTCTGCCTCCTTGGGCACAGCAGAGTCTCCTGCAGCGAACAGCGAGTGGGGAACCCTGGGTCATGCTATTAAGCTCTAGAAGCCCGATAGTGGCTGCCTTTCAAAGCCAGAAAGGAATGGGTCCCCGCCCTGCTTCGCATGCAGGGTGAGGGCTCTATGCACCTGCTCAGCCAGAGCAGACAGAGCCTGGTTCTTAAAAACTCAGCAGAGGGCTCCTGTTCCCAGGGAGCTTTCACTCAGGGTAAGTGCTGCCTAGTGCCTCCCCCAGAGCCACGGACAGCACTGAGCACTGCCCTTGCCCAACCAAGCATAAGGCTATAGGCTTCCCGCCGCAGGTTGCTCTCAGTCACCGGCATGCTCTGTTTAGTGGCGTCACCAATCACGGGGGCAGACTTCAGATGGGCGGCAGAGAAAACAAGCCTGTTCTCTGAAACGCAGCAAGGAGACGAGGGTCCTGGCAGTTGTTAAAGCCCCATGCACACTGCCCCATGCTGTGACCAGCTGGACTCTTTCCCAGGACTGCTGATGAGGCTGGTGTCACCACAGGCAGGGCAATAATATAGGTGTTTTTC
>NW_020675783.1:0-2295 GCF_002925995.2 Terrapene triunguis
TCTCTGGCCCACTGATGTTTAATTTTAAATAGATCTTGAAATACCAGGGAAATTCCAGAAGAGTGAAAGAGAGCTAATGGTGTGCCATTATTCAAAAGGGCAAACAAGCTGACACAGAATTCAACTGATTAAAAAAATTAAAGGACAGAATACAATTAATGCTACACAGTTTTATGAAAAATAGGTCTTGTCAAACATGATATCATTGATGAGATTACAAATGTAGTTGCTAAAAGTAACTGTATAGAAAAAATAGACTTTTGTGAGGCATTTGACTTAGTATCACACAACATTAAGATAAAAAAATTAGCTCAATACATTATTATCAGAATGATTCAATCAAATTAAGAACAGTCTAACTTACAGATCTCAGAAAGTAGTTCTCAACAGAGCTAGTTAATCTATTAATTATTATTATTATTATTATTATTATATGTTCTAGTGGGGTTCCACAAGGATCTTTACTAGACCTGATGCTATTCAATGTTTTCATCAATGATCTGGAAGTAAATTTAAAATCACAGCTGAAAAAAACTGCAGATGACACACAGATTGGCAAAGTGGTAAATACTGATGAGCACAGGGCAGTCACACAAAGCGATATAGATCCCTTGGTAACCTGGGCCCATTCAATCACAATGTGTTTTAATACAGCCAAATGCAAAATTATCCATCTAGGAACAAGGAAGGCAGGCCATACCTCCAGGATGGGGAACTGTATGCTGGAAACAGGAGTCATAGTGGGGCCATAGTGGACAAGCAACTGAACAGGAGCTGGTAGCCAAAAGAGCTAATGTGATCCTTGGATAAATAAATAGGGGAGGAGCGAGTAGCAGTAGGGTAGTGATTTTATCTCTTATTATGGCAGTGGTGAGGCCAGCACTGGAAAAGTGCATATAGTACTAGTGTCTGCATTTTTTAAAGGCTGTTGAAAAATTGGAGAGGCTACAGAAAGAGCCACAAAAGTTATTCAAATGCTGGAGAAAATGCTTTAGGCCTGGTCTACACTAACACCCCAATTCGATCTAAGGTACGCAACTTCAGCTACGTGAATAACGTAGCTGAAGTCGACATACCTTAGTTCGAATTTACCGCGGTTCAGACGCGGTCCACACGCGGCAGGCAGGCTCCCCCGTCGACTCCGCGGTACTCCTCTCGCTGAGGTGGAGTACCGCAGTCGACGGAGAGCACTTCCTGGTTCGAATTATCGCGTCCAGACCAGACGCGATAAATCGAACCCGGAAGTTCGATTGCCAGCCGTCGAACTACCGCGGTAGTGTAGACATACCCTTAGAGTGAGAGACTTAAAGAGTTCAATCTCTTTAGCTTATCAGAAAGAAGATCGTAATCAAGTAACCTCTCAATGTACCTTCATGAGGAGAAAATATCAGGTACTAAAGTTTCTTTAATCTAGTGGAGAAAGGTATAACGAGAACCAAAGGCTGGAAAGTTGAAGCCAGACAAATTCAAGTTAGAATTTAGTCACAAAGGGGGTTTTGTTGTTGTTGTTGTTTTAATTAAGAAAATGATTGTTTTCACTACATAATCCAAGGGAAAACCCTTGAATCCTGGTGTGCCTTTCATAGATAAAGTATTTGATCTATGGATCTCATAGCACCTTATAGCCATCAATTAATTAATTAAATGTTACAACAGCCATTACAGATCATCTTATGCTCATTTTGAAAATGAGTAATCTGAAGCAGGAAGAGTTTAAACCAGCATTTTCAAATTTGGGTCCCTAAAGTTAGGCAATGCTCACCCTAACTCTGCTCCCACTGAATTCAATGGTAAAACTCCCATTAACTTCAATGGGAGCAGAGTTAGATCAATGCTTAACGCTTTAAAAATCCTACCACTAATTCCATATTCAGGGACTTAAAGTGGCTTGATGTTCAGATAGCTGAGCACCTGCACTCTCCATTGACTTCAGTGGAGTTACTGGCACTATTGATATACACTGGTGTAAATGAGAGGCACAATCAGGCCATTCATACCAAAGATACACCAATTTATATCTAATTATGCCAATTTACCAAGCTGTAACTCACACCACTATTTAAGTCACCTCTACATTTGGCCCTCTGGGTGAGAAGGAAAATTATTGGTACAAGTTGTGGTTGATCCAAAGCAAAACTTTTCTTCTCTCCCTTCCTTCCACCACTCACCCCACATTCACACATACAGACACTGTCAATGACTTATCTAGCCTAGCCACATCCTCACAATCACTGTTGAATCACATCCAGATCCACTCAGCATTGATTTTATGGTAGAAAATATGTTTTTGTTTTT
>NW_020675784.1:0-1413 GCF_002925995.2 Terrapene triunguis
GCAGGTGGGAAAGGCTGCTGTGTGGACACCAGCCTGCATGTTGTTAGTAGGTCAGCTGAGAGAGTCACAGCCAAGGCACAAGGACTGGACACGAACGCGTCTACTGCAAAGCAATGGGCTCAAGGCAGTTGCAGTGTATTGTGCTTGCACATCTATAGTTGCACAGTGCCCTTGGAGCCTAGTGTGATTGCACTGGTAGCATATTGTGTTTGCACACTTGCACTTTCAGTGCTTGCAGTTGCACCGTTGCATTTGCAGCGTATGGTGCTTGCCTGGTTGCACTTGTAGTATAGTGCGCTTGCACAGCTGTGCAATTTTCCTTGCAGCGTCGTTGTGCACAGTGGTAGTTGCACAGTTACACTGGGAGCATTGCGTGCTTGTACGGGTTTAGCTGCACAATTGTCCCATTGCACTTGCAGCATTGTGCTTTTGTACAGCTGTAGTGGAGCTGTTGCACCTGTAGTGTAGCGTTTGTACAGCTGCACCATTGTACTTGCTGCATTGTGCGCTTGCATGGCCATCGTTACCCAGTTGTAGTTGTGCTGTAGTGTACTTCCCTGGTTTTAGTTGCGCTTGCAGCCGATTGTGCCTGCAAGGTTGTAGTTACGTGGTGGTTGCACTAGACCCTGACAGTTGTTCAGTTGTACTTGCAGCAGACTGTGTTTGCACAGCTGTAGCTACAGCATGCTTGCACGGTTGTCGTCACACAATTGCATTTGTGGCATCGTGTGTTTATACAATTGTACTTAACCTAGAAGTACAACCTGTTCCCTCAAACCCATGTACCCCCGCAGTGGCCCAGGCCAGTTCCTCTTTCTTATAGAGCCAATGGGTGCCACGGTGGGGGGAGGTGGGGCACAAGCGGGGCAGGCTGGAAATAGCAGCATTTATAAGGCCGGCACCGGCTGAGGAAGTTGCACCCAGAGCGAGAGAACAAGACAGAGGGAGTGGGGTGGGTGGTGAACTTGCTGAGCTGCAGACTGTGCAACTCACTGCCAGAAGGGGGGCGGTCAGGGAGAATCACAAAGAACATTAAACCCTATAAACACAGGGCTCGCCCACCCGGTGCTGAGAAGCAGCTGTCTCTGGGGTGGGGCGCAGGAGCTGTTTATTCAGGAATCCCTCACCTGGAGCTCAGATGCAGCTGTCTCTGGGGTGGGGTGCGAGGACTGTTTATACAGGGCTCCGTTGTCCAGTGCTGAGATGCAGCTGCCTCTGGGGTGGGGCGCAGGGGCTGTTTAACAGCTACACGCTACAGCATAGTAAGACAGGGAGTGAAGCGGAATCCCTTGTCGACTTGCATACCAGGTTGAATAGAACTGGCTGGCAGTGCAAAGCCAGGCAGGCGCCCCTGAAAATAGCCCTTAAGAGAAACAACAGGATTGACACGGCACATGTGGATTTGTCCAGGAG
>NW_020675785.1:0-4159 GCF_002925995.2 Terrapene triunguis
TAATTCCCAGGATGACCAGCAGGAGGCGCCACGCCAGTGAGTTGTCACCTCGCTACAACTACCTTGGCCCAAGGAATCAAAGTTAACGTAACTGTTGCTGTCCAACATTAAACAGTGTTACATGAGGTTTGGGGTTTGGTATACAGAGATGTCAGCCTGCTTAGTACCATGGCAAACACTCTGTTAAAAATCTTTTAAACCTTCTATTAAAAATACCCAAAAGAAGGGGAAACAGTTAAAGCATTTGAAATATAAAGTATTAAGTCAGGCTTTCATTTTTAACAACATCTCTTGTTCCTTTTCCCTTTAACTGGAGAGAGATTTTTAAAAGGGAAAACCCCTGTTGTTTGACAGTCAGTCTCTCTCTGTTGTTCTTGCTGTTGTTGTTGAAGTCTGATCCTGTTTCTTAAGACAAAACAAGACAAATACACAAAAGGGGAAGAGAAAAGAACAGCAAATGCAGCTTCTGTCTCTGATGTTGACCCTCACTTGCAATATCACTGCTGGGAAACTGAGGCACAGCACATGGGCTGATTAGCCATTCTGAGACCTGGCAAATTTGAGGCACAGAATTGGGCTGTTTGGAGCATTGCTTTTAGCTGCCTCTATGATCACTGACTTACAGCAGTGTTGCAATATATACAGTCCTGGCCAACTAAGACAGACTCCTATCTGAGAAAAGGAAAAAAGAGAGAGAGGAAAGAGAAGAAATAAGGTGGGGAAGGAAAATGGGATACAAGGAGGAGTGGGGGACAACAAAGTCTAACATCCCCAGTGGTGTCTGGGATGCAGCAAGTAGAGGTGGCCAGGTCATCTGGGTCCCTCTCTATGGCCTGGCTAGTCAGGACATCTCTCAGGGTCAGGATGAAGAAGGCCCGGAGTCCCAGGAGACAGTGTGGCTGCACTGATGGTGAAACTCACTCCAAGAGCCATTTTTTTTCTCTCAAAGCCTTTCTTTAAGGACCCCAGAAGGGAACAATGAGTAGAATAACCCATTCCCTCATTATTTTGTCTACCAATTAGGCCCAATATCCAACATACCAATTTTGGATCACTGATTTTTGGTCTCATGCTGTTTATTAGGCATGATCTTAAAACTGTCCTTGAATTATATCAGTAGAACTTTTTGTTTGGACCCATACAGTCTTTGTTTCCCTTTTGTACCTTTTCCCATCACCATTTGTTATAGGTTATTGTGGCTTCTTATGAACTTTCACATACTTCTGACAGTTGAGCTCACAATTAAGGTAAATTTGCATGCCCAATTATCACAACAGGGTATGGAAATAGGATTTTACCCTGCACTCTGTTCTGGCCCCCACACTCCATCATTCACAGAGGTTCCAAGGAATCCAGCTGGAGAGGTGCACCTCTGCATCCTTCTGCCATAAACAAAGAGTGAAGAGAGACAGAATTTAGCTCAAAGTCTTTGATTACTCCAAAGCACAGTGAGGTGCTAAATACAAAAGTGAAATTCATCCCACTTCTGAATTCTAGTTAATCCCTTAACCTGTGGCTTTAATGTTGGGCATGGCTTCATATGTGCCCTCTACATTTGGTGAGTTTCACCCTAATTGATGGGTAGTGGTAACTGTGATACACTTTGGTAAGATAAGAGAGTAAAAATAACTGTACTTTTTTTGCTCTTGATAAACATCCTTATTTTTGTTGGGGCAAAGGCAAAAATAAGTAGGTGGGGCTCTGTAACTAGAAGGGGGAAAAAACCCTCTAATATTCATTCTATATCAAAAATGAAATTCAATTCAATTGTGTTCACAATCTTTTTATGGTCACTTTCTGCAAACATTAAAGTTTGTGCAAGTTTCACTATTGGCTTGATTGCTTGAGTATTTATTGAAAGTAAATTTTACATTGTACATTTGATTGTCAAATCTGTAACTGGCAACTCACGCTGTTGGTTAATTGCTATAAATCACATAGCACTCTTGTTTTTTGATTGCCTGGCATATATTACTAACAAATACATCACATTACAATCAAACATGCCATTTTAAATTCGCAGTGTTGGTTAAGGTAGTTAACTAAATTAGTTACAATATAGAAGTTAAAGCACAAATTGACTAATTCATAATTCAAATTCAAATGATCTACATGTCAAGAGTTAGTTACTGGAGAAATTAGTGGATCATTCTGAATAATGAATAAATCTGAGAACTTTTCTCAGAAAATTTCCAAGGAGAGCTGTGACATTAGTCAATTTACGTGTTCTGAGCTATTTTCAGTTCTATCATTAAAAATGGCCTTCAGTCATGTGGGCCAATCTAATGGAGGGATAAAGGAAAAAGAATATTTGTTATTCTGGACAATGTATAGGCCCTAGTGCAAAAATTAAAATTTGTCGAGCCTACAACAGTGGAGCGACAGAAGCCCATAAATATTCCTTGCACCAAGCTACAGAGCAGGTATTTTAATAATGAATCAAGACCTTTTAGATATACTTTTTAGGTGGCAGATTCTGAGGGGTTTTTGTTTGCTTTTATAAGAGATGTTCCTAACTTCACATGGTTAGAGGTATGTGCAGATGTAGTTTACATATGGTGTACTACAACTGTGCATGTAAACATACCTTCCCAATTTTTATGTCTCATGAATCACAACATTAAAAGGTGCTAAGTAAAATTATTAGTTGTTATATCTTTCAGGACTTCATAACATGCCAAATATACCCCCTGCTATGCAGGAAGACATTAGGGCTAAGCATAATAATATTTTAATTTAACATATTTGGTACTTTTCTATCCCCAACCAAAATCAACTATGCAAATTACTTTCACTCTCTTCTCTTCCTCTTAGATCCATCCAACTCAACAGTATTGGATAAACAGGTAAATATGATCATTGGCATTAACAGAATTAACTAAAGTGGGACTTTTTATATTTAAAAAGAAGAAGAAATATTTTAGTCACTGTTTGAGAGTCTCACCTCTCCCTCCTATCGTTGTGCAGTTGGAGTCACAACTAAGGCATTTTCAGGCAGAGATACAAAAATATAGAGCCAGTTTGTCTTTTGGTGTAAATCTCTTGGCTTCAGTGGAGTTATTCCAGCAGTAAGTTCATGGTATTACTACTGACACACAGCCTCTAAGTTATCCATAAAATAAATGTCCTATAACATATGTGGCATGACAAAATACATAATGGCATTGTGTAATATACAAGTTATTGGATGACCTGCATAACAAAATAAGGCTTCAATTATCATTAAAAACATGCATTCACCCCACCCTCATGCTCATACAGCCTTTAAAAATACATGCAATCATGGTGTATGCCCAATATACATGTGAAGACTACATGATGTCACAGTGAATAGAAGATGGTCAAGACAGAGAAAGAAATTTTTTTGTTGGAAAAATTCAAGTAATGGAATGACTTATTTCCCCCAATGTGTCATATGAAGTTGAGACATACTGTCATATGGTAATTTTGACTCCAGAAAAATGCCAAGAAAAGTGCATTAAAAAGTTGGCGTTGATCTTCAGACTTCTATTTTTCTCTTTTTCAACCATTTGAAATTCAATTTAATTATCATTTTTGTAAATTCTACTAATATTTTAAGTTGTGTCCACATGGCAATACTGTATATAAAAGTTACCTTATAGTTTGCTTGGTGTAATAGTGTTTTCCCAAGAAAGCACATGAATGTTATTCTTAATAAATTCAACTCAAAAGATCCAAAAATGAAGTCCTGACTGCAAATGAAGAGCTGTATATACCAGGAGCCCCATGAAAATTAAGAGGGCACTATGCTTTATAGGTGTGATCTAAAACCTATTGAACTCTCCAAGAGTTTTTCAGTTGATTTCAATGGGTCAGGTCTATAGCATTAACAGTAAGAAAATTACTTTGAAAAGCATTACTTGAAAAGTTCTGCATGTTTCAATAATATGATATATTTGGTTTTATTTGCTAGGTTTCTGACTCTTAAATGTTGCATTTAAGATGATAGAACACTTCACTTTAATGAAACAACTGCAAAACACTGACATTTCCCGATTTCCCTTTTTTCATAGGCTATTGTTAAATGCTGTGTAACTAGTATAGTCTCTTAGCATTTTAAACCATTAAAGCAGAAAAAAAATGTGTTTATATAACAGTTAATTGCCAAGTACTTTGCCAAGTGAGTAAAGAGCTGGTA
>NW_020675786.1:0-1483 GCF_002925995.2 Terrapene triunguis
AACTGGGCACAATATTTCCTTTGACTCTTTAGAACAAACTCACTTTTTTGCTTCCTTGATTCTGGGGCTTCTGAAGCCTGAAACGCCCCCCAGCAGAACTTAGTGTAGCCTCTGCCAGCAATTCTCAACTAGAGCTCTGAGCAACTTTCAGGGAGTCCTCCAAGCAGGGCCGGCATTAGACTCACTGGGGCCCAGGGCAGGAAGCCAAAGCCCCACTGCCCCAAGCCCCAACACCTGTGCCTGAAGCTGAAGCCTGAGCAGGTTAGCTTCGCAGGGCCCTCTGTGGCACGGGGCCCTGGGTAATTGCCCTGCTTGCTATCTCTAATGCCTGCCCTGGATTTTATATGCAGAAAAACAGTCATTGTGGCACAGGGGGTCGTGGAGTTTTTACAGCATGTTAGGGGGGCCTCTTGTGGGGCAAGCGTGTCCCATCCCTTCTTGGGATGGGGTGAAGGTAATTATGGCATTGTGGCTGAATCTATACAATCACCCCTTGTCTTGGGATAGCTTGGCCTATGGATAAAAGTCAATATGGCTTCCCTCTCTCAGGGCTGGGTGTCCTTGTGGCCCGAGTCAGCAGGGCTGCCCTGTTCAGAGGGGCTGCATGGCCCAATAGCCAGAGTCAATATAATGGCCCTCTTCAGTAGAGCTGTTTGGTCTGGCAACCGCTCAGGAGACTGAGCCCGTGCCCTCCCTGCTCCACCAGGTCCCAGCTCAGGGCCCTAACAGTGGCCAGTATGCTGGCCACTGAGTCAGCGGGGAATCCACCCAAAACGTACGGACACCACTCAGTACAATGCCGAGTCCCCGTGAGCTACTTCCTACCCTGTCCCTGGTGGAGTCGTCCTGGAATCTCCGATGTCCGTAGCTCCTCAGTCTGTGCGGCTCTCAGCAGCTCCGTCACTCCTTGGGCGTCTGCAGGTGCTTGGGCATTGTCCTGAGTCTCGGTGTCTCCGGCTTCTTCCTTCTGGGGCCTCAGCACTTGCCGGGCTGGAGCCTGCAGCGGGCGTCCTCCCTCCTCGGCAGTCAGCCCTGAATGAGCTGGGCTGCTCCCTTTTATACCTGACTTCCAGCTGGAGTATGCCCAGCAGGGCCGAGGGTACGTGGCCTCCTCAGCCCAAAGAGTAGAGTTAACCCTTGCGGTACCAGCACAGGGTAAGCATACTCCATCACAGGGCCTCGGAAAAAGAAAGATTGAGAACCCCTGGCCTATGGGAGCACTGTGCTGGCTGAGGATTGGCTAGTGTTGTACACTGCAGCCCTGTCCCCTCTTGTGTCTGGTTGGGCTCCCTCCTCCTCACCCTAGACATGCTCCCTGCACCAAGGGCGGGAGTCACGGCTGGCATAGGTCCGACTCAAATGGGTGGATGTGCTGCCTTTGCAGCATTCAAGGATTCCCCTCCTCTGGGGAGCAGAGGCAGCTTTAAGCCCCCTTGGCATCACTGGAGCAGTGCACAGGGCTGACTCAGGGCCCAGGATCACA
>NW_020675787.1:0-1436 GCF_002925995.2 Terrapene triunguis
TACCCAGTCTTGGCATAATTTGATTTGTATTTGTTATAGTTTCGATGGATAATCATGTTTATTCGTAAGACTTTTTTTCCAGTTTCGATCACTTCAAATGCTCAGTTGTGCAAAATTAAATTATTGGTTTTTATCATCCCCCATTCTGATTTTTAGCACTTTAAATTTTCACAGGTGGGGGAAAACATGGTGGGCGGGATCTGACAATACTTGTTTAATGACAGTAGACACTTAGATTGATAAAAGCAAAAAGCTTTATAGCGATTAAAACCCAAATTGTCAACATCGTATGGCCAAATACACAAAGTATAAAGCCTTAACTCAAACTGTAGTAAGTTCTCAAGCCGCATTTTTCTTGCTTTGCCTATCTGTAAATTTCGATATTAGCGATGGAAATGTGTTTTTGTCGGTATGCGTGTGCACGGTGAAATCGATGACACGCATCGATACAAATCTAATCTTTCCAAGTCTACGCAGACACCAGAATGAAGCTGCACTGACTTCCTTGCCATTACTCCTGATTTATTCCAGAGTATGTGAAGGCAGGATTAGGCCCTGTTGGCCTGTTTTTCAAAAGTGCTGAGCACCCTACCTCCCATTCTGTGGGATTTATGAATGCTCAACTACTCTGAAAATTACGTCAGTGAGCTGGTGAGCGAGGGCCCTGATTTTGGTATGCATCGGAGTTTCCTTAAGTTTGAGGGTGTTTGGATTGAGGGTTTTGGACCACGTAGACTGTAGAAACAAGTGCCGGCCACAAAGTTTAGATCCAAACTTCCCAAACCTTGCTGGCCAAAGGTTGACGTTTTGTTCCAAGTTCCTACCTCTAGTTCTGGTTCATGAAAACATCTAAGTGCAGCAAAAAATGACTTGTCTGAGGTTCCCTGTGGTTCCCTCAAGACGGCTTGAGTTCCATGTATGGCTCAGATTTAGCTTCAGGAGCTGATAAAATTACTGGAGAAACAAGTGAGGCAGGTGGGCCTTGCGAAATGTGCGTGTTAAGTGCATTCAGTGTTCCTTCTTATTTCCTTCCTCCAGTCTGGGAACCTGGAAGATCACGGCCAAGTATGAAGACTCCCCTCAGCAGACCTTCAGTGCGCAATTTGATGTTAAGGAGTACGGTAAGAATCCAGCACCCACCGGGCCCAGGCTCAGGGAGCGGGTCTGTCTCTACTCTCCTGACACCATCTTGGAGCAGTCTCTCCATTCGGCTTGGCTTTGCTGGCAACCCACCCTCTCCTACAAGCTCAATGTTCTCCTCTTCCCCTCTCATTTCTCCAGTGTTGCCGAGTTTCGAAGTCATATTGGAACCGTCTGAGAAGTTTTTATACATCGATAGCAATGAAGACTTCAGGGTTTCTATCACTGCGAGGTGAGTCTGTGAGCGGGTGGAAGGGATCAGCTGAGTGGGGTATCAACCACAGGTTTTAGTGCAG
>NW_020675788.1:0-3818 GCF_002925995.2 Terrapene triunguis
TTCAACTCTGCATCATGAATGAATTGGAGAACTTGGAGTGGAGAGTGCTTCCTGTGTTGCAAAATGTAATGGATGTTGTCCAGTTTGATATCGAGGTCTTTATCATCGACATCCGAACAGTCCCCATGTGTCAGCATCTGGTGATAGTCCGTATAATTGTTCAAGACTGTTTTCCTGTCTGCTGGCAACTTACTAAGGTCATACAAAAACCCCAGGTCTTTTTGTGGTGCTTCATTTGTTCAAACCTTTCTTCGATAGACACTTGAACAGTGTCAATGAGTGAGCAAAAAAACTCCCTCTTGAATTTTTCTTCTGAGCTTCCCATCACCTCATTTCTGTCCTCGTAACCAAACTCTCTCTTCTTCTGATGAATATGAGATTCCTCGAAGACAGGCTCAACTCCTAGGTTCTCTGCCATTTCCTTGGCAGCAGTGATGGCATCTTCAAATCCATTGTCTCTGTATGCCACAACAAAATCAAGACAGCTTCTAATCAAAGAAGTAGTGGTCATGATAGCCATCGACAGAGTTTGTAATGCCTTGCTTACAATGTTTATTTGGAACAAGATATCGTGCCAAACCACAATTGAGACCAGAAATTTGACGTCAGTGATCTGGTTTGTCAGGCTTTGCACCTTGTGTCCGATTCCGCCTTAGGTTTTACTCGACTGCACTAGTTCCATCAGAGCATTGTAAACCTGAGTCACTTGGTACCTCACTGGCTTACGCTGTCAATGCGGCTCTCCCAGTGAGTGTCACTTAGCGGCTTCATGGCCAGATTTGTAACATTGTCCATGAGGATCTTCCACCTGATAGTTGATGCTGAAAACAGGATGTATATCCTTTGCAGTACTCTGAAGAGAGATACTGACTCTAAAGAAGATGACACTGCATCTGACACAACCAGGTTGAGGGAATGGCAGCCAAAAGGTATGAAGAAAGCTCTTGGGATTCAGCACAAGGATCCTTGCCTGGACGCCAGTGTTTTTTCCCTTCATGATCAGATCACGCTTGTTGTAGCCTTTTATTCTCATTCAAAACGTTCATAAACAGTTCTGTTAGGCCTTTTCCAGTAGACTCATCCACAGACCAGAAACAGATAAAGTGTTCCTTTACTTGGATACAGCCATCCTTGGCAACAAATCTTACTGTAAATGACATGTTTTCACTAAGACTAATGTTGGGAGTGCAGTCCATCATTACAGCATAGTACTTCACTTTGCTGAGCTGCATCAATATATTATCAAGCATCTTCCTTGCCATAAGGTCAATCAATGCATTTTGAATTGTTTTGCTGCAGTAATGGCCCATAGCTTCTTTATGAACTGCTCAACGTAGGTGCTCACACATGACATCATCATATTTTCCAAGGAGCTCTAACAAACCGAGGAAATTACCAACAGAGAGTCCTGTGGCACCTTTAAGACTAACAGATGTATTGGAGCATGAAATTACCGTTATGTTTAATGAACAACTTATCTGATGAGCCCTAGAAAGCCAAATTATTCTTTGCAAGGAAGAGGGTAATTGAGATCAGACACTCAAGCACACTTCTCCAGTGCTGGGTTTCTGTATTAATAATGCGCTGGTTTTCTGCCTCTACGCATTTATTCAGCTCGAGCCTGGACTTGACCTCCATCCATTTGGAGTAGCCCATAAAGTGGTTGGGTGACTTTTCATGTTGCTTCAGAGCATTAGTTAAGTTATGCCAGTAATTGTACCCAGAAAGCGCAAGCAACAATTTGACATTCTTGTAAAATATTTTGCAACAAAAACAGGACACTTTGTCAGTTGATTTAGAGTAAACTAGCCAACTCCAATTCAGTTTCTCACCATTCTCAAGAACTCTTTCGCAGTGTGACTTTGAGAAGTGTCACTTCTGCTCATTTAGTGGAAACATCATATCCTTGATTTTGCCTGGCCTGTTCAAAATTGTATGCTCAATTTCGTCAGAGTTTAAGATTGCCGGCCATAAAGCAGGATGTGATATATCGATTTGTGGTGTGCTGTTTTTCTTGCTGCTGTTTCTGTCATCACGTGAGGCTGATTCTTCTTTATCATGTTTCTTCTTTTCATGTAAACCAGATTTTTCTTTGTCATTATTCTCCTTTTCATGTGAGCCACATTCTTCTTTATCATGACTCTCCTTTACACTGCCAGGAAAACTGGACTATTCTCCATCACTTTCCTCACATTTTCATTCCTTATTTTCAGGTAACTCTGATAATTCCTTAGTAATAGGACTGCCATCATTTACACTTCGCTCCTTGATGTCTTCTGCACTGGGACAATTGCTACTGTTTCAGATATCTTCCCATCAAATTTTCCCCTTGCTGCAAACTAGATTACAATTGAGCTTTTTGCTTCCTATACTGAGCTCTTGGAGGCTTCTTTGGGGGCATCTTTTATTCTCTATGGGGGAAAAACAGACAGTATTAGAGAGAGCAAAAGTCTATATTCTGCAGTCTTTGAAAGTCATCAAACATTATATTTTCAGCATGGCAAAAGAAGTAACAATATTTCTTTTATATTGTTGCGTAGATAGGGATTCAATAGATATCTCTGGCATCTCATTAAATATGTCCTTTATTAGTTGTGACTTACATTCTTCATGTCTTAAAACACAAGTACACATTCACAATTACACAATAAAACAAGATTCACAATATTGCAGCTGGGCTCTCACTTCGTTCTTATATCTCACTGACTGATTGGCAATGCCCCGCGCCTTATATATCCATGAGGGCATGGCTGACAACATTCTAGGAGGTTCAAGGAAAATGTAGATCTCAGACAGTCTGGAAGGTTTCACGAGATTCTACAAAGGTCCAGAAAGTTCTAGGAGGTTAGTGAAAAATTAATCCACATATGGATTGTGTGAATTAATTTTACTTCAAACATTTTGTCCCTACCAACAAAAACAGTACCCCAAGCCCGACGGCCCCCAAGCCCATCACCCTAGGTGGTCGCCTGGGTCGCCTGCCCCTAAATCCGGCCCTGCACACAGCTCTACATAGTGGTACTGTTCTTGGTGTTCATTTTGACCACAAGCTAAACTATGTCTGGTGTGAAGTATCTAGCATCTAGTGTTTAGTGTTTTAACTAAATTTCTCTTAGACTTTATTCTTCACCAAATTCAAATGAAGTCATTTGCTTTTCACCCGGGAGTTTTTTTTATCATTAATTTTAATAAGGCTAAAAAATAATTTGACTATTTATATACAACACAAAGAGTTGGAGGCAGAAATATTATTGATTACTAATTAATCAATTAGAAATTGACAGTGTACCTTTAGTCGACTACAACCATCTTATTTTTTTCTTACTTCAGCAAAGTAAGTTTCCATGATCAATTTGCCATCATACTTACTTCTGCCTGTTTTTAATTATCAATTATCTTCCCATAATTAAAAAATAAAATTCTTTGGGCATGAAGCTATATTTGTGGATGATTCCAATATGGTAGCTTGTATTTTTTTATTTTCGCTGTCCTTGATACAGACGAATAGAGGCATGGCTGTTTGCACAGGCATTTATTAAATATTAAATTTAATAAATGTACACAAAATACCTGCATGGACACATGGCCCCAGACCTATACAACCCAACCTACTCCTGCAGAATATGTATAATTAGAAGCTTGTGTTCTTTGCAGAAGAGTGTAGTACCTGGGAGAAATCAGGAATTCAGTAATTAAATCTGCACTCAAACCACGTACAGAATCTTTTTATCTTCAAGTAAAAGCAATATATATTCATATATTCTAATCCTAAATCCAATCATTTAAAGAGACACCATTTATAGATAGATAAAATCATC
>NW_020675789.1:0-1650 GCF_002925995.2 Terrapene triunguis
AGAAGCCATTCCATACTCTTGATTATCTTTATTGCCCTTATTTGAACCTTTTCCCAGTTCCACTAAACCCTTTTTGAGATGGGATGACCAGAGCTGGACACAGTATTCAAGGTGTGGATGCACCAGAGATTTATATAATAACATTTTGATATTTTCTGTTTTATTTTCTATTCCTTTCCTTATAGTTCCTAACATACTGTTGGCCTTTTTGACCACTGCTGCACAGTGTGTAGAAGTTTCCAGAGAACTATCTACGGTGATTCCAAGGTCCCTTCCTTGGGTAGTAACAGCTAATTTAGAAACCATCACTGTATATATCTAGTTGGGATTATTTTTTTCAGAGTGCATTACTTTGTACTTATCAATGTTGAATTTTATCTGCCGTTTTGTTGCCCAGTCACCCAGCTTAGTGAGATCCCTTTGTAACTCTTTGCAGTCCACTTTGGACTTAACTGTCTTAAATAATGTTGTATTATCTGCAAACTTTGCCACCTGTTCACCCTCTTTTCCAGATTATTAATGAATATGTTGAACAGCACATGTCCCAGTACAGAACCTTGCGGGACCCTCCTGTTCACTGTTCTCCATTGTGAAAACTGAACATTTACTCCTACATTGTGTTGCCTATGTTTCAATCAGTAACTGTTCCATGAGAGGACCTTCTCTCTTATCCCATGACTACTTAGTTTCCTTAAGAACCTTTGGTGAGGAAATTTTTCAAAGGCTTTCAGAAAATCCAAATATGCTGTATTGACTGAATCTATTGATTCCTCAGAGAATGCTAATAGACAGGGGCGGCTCCAGGCACCAGCGCACCAAGCGCGTGCCTGGGGCGGCAAGCCGCAGGGGGCAGCCTGCCGGTCGCCGTGAGAGCAGCAGTCAGGCTGCCTTTGGCGGCATGCCTGCGGGAGGTCCGCCAGTCCCACGGTTTCGGCGGCAATTCGGTGGCGGGTACGCCGAATGCGCGGGACCGGCGGACCTCCCGCAGGCATGCCCCTGAAGGCTGCCTGACTGCCATGCTTGGGGCGGCAAAATACATAGAGCCGCCCCTGCTAATAGATTGGTGAGGCACAACTTCCCTTTACAAAAGCCATGGTGGCTCTTCCCCAACATAATGTGTTCATCTATATGTCTGATAATTATGCTCTTTACTGTAGTTTCTACCAATTTGCCAGCTACTGAAGTTAGGCTCACTAGTCTTAAATTGCTAGGATCTCCTTTGGAGCCCTTTTTAAAAATCAGCATTCTGTTATCTTCCTTACAGGCATCTGGTACAGAGGCTGATTTCAGTGATAGGTTAAATACTACATTTTAATAGTATTGCAGTTTCATATTTGAATTCCTTCAGAACTCTTGGGTGAATAGCATCTGGTCCTGGTAACATATTACTGTTCAATGTATCAGTTTGTTCTAAAGCCACTTACATTAACACACCAATTTGGAACATTAGACATCTATTTCAAAATACTATTTCAGGAATTTTTCTTCTTTAAGAATTAATTATTATGAGTTACTGTGTTGTGGCTAAGATATTTGAGCTGTGTGATTATAAAATATATGTAGTGGTATCACTTGGAACTATTGTTGACCATCAGATTGTTGACTATTTTGTCATAAAATATGTACATATTCTAAACTTAAACCATTTTT
>NW_020675790.1:0-4988 GCF_002925995.2 Terrapene triunguis
TTGATATTAAAAAACTGACACTTTTTGACCTGACACAAATCTGGCTACTGTGAGGATTCTTGATAGTTTTTTATACCATCACACTGACTCTGGATCAAAGAAATTAAGCTACTGTATACCCCGTATTAAGCTAAAGATTTATACCTGAATCTTATCCTCAGGTTTAAAATATTCCAGCTGTGTGTTTAGATCTTCATGTGCTTCAACGAGCTAAGATTCCCCCTAGGCAGGGGTAAGGCTTTGCATAATGATTTCTTTAAGGGTTCACCAAAGAATTTGTGATGATATATCCCCCTTGCTCAAAGAACAATCCATAAAAATAGTGAAGATAATTCTAGGAGGATCAGCCTTCCACCCTTTAACAAGAGCAGCCTCATTAGAGGTACAGCAGGTCCAGAGAACCTTGCCTGTTCCACTTATGTTGAACTTAATAGCTGCAGTAATGCTGAGGAAAGAAGTTTGGGGTGTTTTTTTTTTTTAAGGCTGTAATGTTCTTTGATGTAAAAACTACACACACTATGGTACTTTGAGTAAATTATCATTCAGAGAAAAAAGACAGATGTTTTTGTGATTGCACAGTCATGTTTAACACTGGGTCTGTATCTATTACAGTACTGCTGTAACTCAGCAAATAATGTGTAATAATCAATTAGTTAATTAGCATACTGCTGTAATCAGACATATTTTACCAAATTCAATGAGTTGGCTGTTGTGTGCTAATTAATTATCAATTGATCATATAAAAATGTGGGGAACCAGATGGCTCCTGGAATTGGTAAAGGATACAAAGCCTATCACCAGTTCAAATATGACTGAGATAAATATTGCCCCACAATTCCAGGTCTCCACGTCAGGCATAACACCTTTGGAGTTGTCACTAACTGATAGCTTGGTTGGGAGTCTCAAGTAAGAGGCTGAGGACTGATGGGACATGAAGACTGAACTCCCATCTTGACCCTAGAGGTGGTTCCTCTAAAACCAGATTGAGAGATTAGCAAAGTAGTACATTGGTGAAGGCTTGTGCTGATCTTTTCTGAGGATGTGAGATTGTTTTCTACAGCATTCAGTCCAGCACTTGCAGATAAGACCAGAAAAGGCCCAATCCTGGAGATGTGACACAGACCAAAGCTGCTACTGACTGAGGTCAGATAAGGGCCATAGAAGCTTTGTCTGTCTCAATGGGAAGTTAATGCAAATCAATAGGAACTGAAGTCAGTGGAGGATTTTGTCTGTGTCAGGACTTCAGGATTTAGCTAAACTACTTCTTGATGTAACTCCTTTGACTCAAGTCATAGAGTATTTAAATAAAACAGTCTTAAAATTGGAAATCAAAGGAAGTGTCTGCCATTTTATCTTTAGTGTAGGGAGTTTTACTTTCTTTCTCCACTTTTACTCTCATAGGTATCTGTGGAAAAGGAGCTATCATTTGAAACTCAGAATATGCCAAGCATATCATGTACAAATTAGAAACATTTCGTGATAAACCACAATGGCAATAAAGCAGTCACTACAATCTATTGTGCATACAATGTACATTTTCCTAATTACCATGACACCAAAAGACAAACTTACTGAAAAGACCACTGATGCTGTAGTAAGATACAAACTAAAGAATACACAAAAAATCCCAGGAAATAGTTATTTCTGGAATTCCTTTGTTAGCTTGACCTGTTATGCCTACATCTATAATTAGGGCCCTACCAAAGTCATGGTCCATTTTGGTCAATTTCACGGTCACAGGATTTAAAAAATCATAAATTTCATTATTTCAGCTATTTAAATTTGAAATTTCATGGTGTTGTAATTGTTGGGGGGTCCTGACCCAAAAAGGAGTTGTGTGTGTGGGGGGGCACAAAGTTATTGTAGGGGGGGCTTGCGGTATTGCTATGCACACTTCTATGCTGCTGCTGGCAGTGACGCTGCCTTCAGAGCTGGGCAGCTGGAGAGCAGCGGCTGCTGGCTGGGAGCCCAGCTCTGAAGGCAGAGCCGTTGCCAGTAGCAGCACAGAAGTAAGGATGGCATGGTATGGTATTGGCACCCTTCTGCGCTGCTGCTGGCGAGGTGCTGCCTTCAGAGCTGGGTGCCCGGCCAACAGCTGCTGATCTCCAGCTGCCCAGCTTTGAAAGCAGAGCAGAAGTAAGGGTGGTAATACCATGACCCCCCTAAAATAACCTTGTAATCCCCCTGCAAGTCCCTTTGGGGTCAGGACCCCCAGTTTGAGAAACGCTGGTCTCTCCCATGAAATCTGTATAGTATAGGGTAAAAGCACATAAAAGACCAGATTTCACGGTCCATGACACATTTTTCATGGCCGTGAATTTGGTAGGGCCTTATCTATAATCATATATTGGGCCAGAGCCTTAGCTGGTGTGAATCAGCACAGCTTCTTTGAAATAAATGGAGCGATGGTAATGTACAGCGGAATGAGAATCTGGCCCATTGTATGTACAATCTATCAGTATCTAGGGGTCCAGGTATACGCATAGGGATGTGGTTAAGGACAGACTTTCAACTGTTTTGAATTTTCTAGCTTTTATCCTTTCAAGTCAGATCCATAGCCTTAGTAAGAGACAGTGTTTTGGTACAACAGTAATTTTACAAGATCATATATTCAATCTTTCTGTTGTTGGCCTCTTGTCTTAGCACAGTCCATCTTTATTCAAATACAAAAGATATCCTCATTTTTCACCCTATTGCTTGAATACCATGTTAGTGATGATCTAGTAAAATTTGAACAGGTTTATTTATTTGATGAATACAAGATTTCATTTCACTTAATAAGCATATTTTTCAAAATGTAGATGTTTGAAATTAAAAAAAAATGAAGACACTTGGCAGCTTTTTTAAAAATTAATAATATAAAAAGAGCATAAGTATAACATTTTAAAAGCACAATCGAAGAAGAACAAATAAGGAAAATGTTCATACCAGTGATGATTCCACAAACCTAAGCAAACACCCTTCAGAAACCCATACATCTTCCACTCATTACCTTTCTGTGTGATAGCCTCCCTGAAGACTTCCATAATTACTCTTCTCCCCTTGCAAATAATTATGAGCACCTGCAATTTTAAAAATATTTGTAGCTGAGATAGCTAATCCCCTTGAGAGTTCCTTGTTTTAGAATCTGTCTCATTTGTTTAATACAAGTTTCTCTTTCACTAACTTCTACACTCAGGATACCTTAAATGGACTGAAATATGACTGATTGAAAATCCTGGTAATGTGAAAAATCTTGATCGTACTGCATACTTCCATGGTGGGTGGGCTGTCTGAATTGTCTGTGGCAGGCTACTCTGAGGGAGGTTGTCCCTTAAAAGACAGAAGGGAGCTCAACCACTTCTGACACTGGTTCCCCACTATATCTCGGAACCTTACTGGGAAGAGGTTGGGGTGCTATTGTTGCCTGGATTCCTGGGGCTTGGGAGGTGGGTCCCACAGGCTGTTCCTGGAGAGAGGGGAAAGAACCCAGCCCCTACTGCAGGAAAAATGTGGGGGTGGGAAAAATCTCCATCTGGTGGCAAATTCATGGGCAGGTGGAGGGAAACACAAGCACAGTGCCTCCATGTTGTCCTATTGAAGGGACTGTGTTGTTCCACCCTCCCTCACAAAACAGACTGTATGACCTGCTTTGGGAACTAAGGGTGTGTTGTGAAGTACTGGAATTTAAAAGAATCTTTAGCATTGGAAACCGCTGCACTGTTTTGTTTTATTCCAGCCGCTCTGCACGTAGGGGATGGCTGCTAGTTTGGCATTTGTCAGGTGGTGCACTGTAGAAGGAAACTTTCCATAGTTGAAATTTGGTATTCTGTCTGAGATCTCAATGTTCCTGCAATCAGTGTTGTTAGGCTTAAAAGTAATTTTGCTTCACATTACACTTCTATAAATTTACTACCAAGTGAAATCCAGCTAGTAAAGAGAGAATAAATGTGAAGTCCACAAAAAGCATAACATTACTGGCTACCTTAGCTTTATTAGAACAGACTTGCTCTAGGAAGAAGCTGTCCTCTGTAAGGAGTTTAATTGCAGTGAATTTAGATTCAGCTTTCATAGAGGTCAATCTTCAGATACATTTTTGGCTTCTATACAGTTAAAGTGATGCTTGGCTTCATCTTGGATTTAGCAATAACTTCTGAAAGCAACAACTAATCTATGAAGGATACAGATCTAAAAAGGTAGCTAGAGCCTATAGCAGTGCCTAGGGAGAGGAGCAGTTTTACAAAGCATCCGCTGTCTGCAGGAAAGAGACTTGCTGCCAGGAGCATCAGGTATAAAGGGCTAAAAGTGTCTTCTGCACTGTCTTCATGTTCTGAGAAGCCATTGGAATCAATGGAGTTGTGCTCACTTACCTCAGGGCTGAATTTGTCCCAGTCTGTATTTTTAGTTGATATTCAGAAGTCTGTTTGAAACACTTCTCTTGAGGGGTATAATCCTTAGTTTAGCTTTTGGATATGCGTGTTTGTTTCTCTTTCTAAGCAGTTCATTATATGTGTGACTACCATAACTTTTCTGTTTAATGTATTATGTCACCAGGTATTTCATTCATAAACATGGACAAGTCTAAGCATTTGGCAAAATCAATATTGAAAACCACTCCTGTGTAAAAATTCTCAGATATAGTTAGTGCCCCACAACTGCTTTAAACAGTTGTGTAAAGAGGCATATGGATGTGTATTGGCCCTGATTCTCAATTTTAGCATTGCTTCAGTTGGGGCAGGAACACCTGGGGGCTTTGTGCTTCCCACATTGTGTGGCAACTGAGAGTCTGCCAGTATGTTAGAGCAGTTTGGAGGCTGCTCTAATTTACAGCCTGTTTCCAATGACATCCTAATAACCTGGGAAGGAGAGAACATTGGTAGAGCAGTAAACTCCAGCCACACCCCCTCCCTGCCCCTGACATGCCACCCCTTATGTCTAGGAGTGAGAACAAGGAAGGCAAAAAGCTTGTACTCCAGCTCCACTCTTGCTAGAGAGTGGGTGTACACTGT
>NW_020675791.1:0-2619 GCF_002925995.2 Terrapene triunguis
GGCAATTCGGCGGCGGGTCCCTCAGTCCCTCTCGGAGGGAAGGACCCGCCGCCGAAAAATAAAGCGATCACGGCTTTTTTTTTCCACTTGGGGTGGCAAAAATGCTGGAGCCAGCCCTGATGGGATCAGCATGCTTAAGATACTGTGCTACACACAATCAAGGAAAACTAGTTGTGTGGGAACTCTGCAATGTACTTCAGTGACTGCTGTGCCTATTCCTTCACTGTGACTTTCATTGGTGTGGCTGCCTACAGACAAGTTTCAGAATCCGTTCCAAGCAGATAAAGAATACCAAGCAGAATAAAAAGGTGAAAGATGTTTGTGTAGAGTATCTATTATAGCTGTAGTGTGAAACCAGTTAGAAAGTAGAGAATATAGAGAAGCAATGAAGTCTTTATGGGCTCAAAGTTTGACCTTGCTGATTGAAGTATACATTACAGTTATCAGGGGGTAGCCGTGTTAGTCTGTATCTACAAAAACAACAAGGTGTCTGGTTGCACCTTAAAGACTAACAGATTTATTTGGGCATAAGCTTTCGTGGGTAAAAACCTCACTTCTGCATCCGAAGTGATTAAGGGGTGATTAAGAAAAAACAGAAAGCGTACAAAGAGTGGAAGAGGGGAGGGATCAGCAAAGAAACCTACCTTATTGAGGTCAGAGCATGTAGAGATGGAGTGAGAAAGGCAAAAGCCGTGTAGAGTTGGACCTTGCGAGGGAAATTAAAACCAATAGCAAGAGGTTTTATAGCCATATAAATAGGAAGAAAACAAAGAAAGAAGAAGTGGGACCGCTGAAGACTGTAGATGGAGTGGAGATTAAGGGTAATCTAGGCATGGCACAATATCTAAATGAATATTTTGCATCGGTCTTTAATGAGGCTAATGAAGGGCTTAGGAATAGAGGCAGCGTGACAGAGGGCAATAAAGGAGGGGGGGCTGACATTACCGTATCCGAGGTAGAAGCCAAACTCGAACAGCTTAACGGGACTAAATCGGGCGGACCGGATGATCTTCATCCTAGAATATTAAAGGAACTGACGCGAGAAATTGCAAGCCCGTTAGCGATAATTTTTAATGAATCTGTAAACTCGGGGGTGGTACTGTTGGACTGGAGAATAGCTAACGTGGTTCCTATTTTCAAGAAGGGGGAAAAAAGTGATCCGGGTAACTACAGGCCTGTTAGTTTAACATCTGTAATACGCAAGGTCTTGGAAAAAATTTTGAAGGAGAAAGTAGTTAGGGACCTTGAGGTCAATGGCAATTGGGACAAATTACAACATGGTTTTACGAAAGGCAGATCGTGCCAAACCAACCTGATCTCCTTCTTTGAGAAAGTAACAGATTTTTTAGATAAAGGAAATGCGGTGGATCTAATATACCTTGATTTCAGTAAAGCGTTTGATACGGTACCGCATGAGGAATTATTGGTTAAATTGGAAAAGATGGGGATCGATATGAAAATCCGGAGGTGGATAAAGAACTGGTTAAAGGGGAGACTGCAGCGGGTCGTACTGAAAGATGAACTGTCAGGTTGGAGGGAGGTTACCAGTGGAGTTCCTCAAGGTTCGGTTTTGGGTCCGATTTTATTTAATCTATTTATTACTGACCTCGGAACTGAATGTAGAAGTGGGCTGATAAAGTTTGCGGATGACACAAAGTTGGGAGGTATTACCAATTCGGAGAAGGATCGGGATATCCTGCAGGGAGACTTGGATGACCTTGTAAACTGGAGTAATAGGATGAAATTTAATAGTGAAGTGTAAGGTGATGCATTTAGGGATGACTAACAAGAATTTTAGTTATAAGCTGGGGACGCATCGGTTGGAAGTAACAGAGGAGGAGAAGGACCTCGGAGTCCTGGTTGATCGCAGGATGACTATGAGTCGGCAATGTGACGTGGCCATGAAAAAAGCTAATGCGGTCTTGGGATGCATTAGGCGAGGTATTTCTAGTAGGGATAAGGAGGTGCTGCTTCCGTTATACAAGGCACTGGTGAGACCTCATTTGGAATACTGTGTGCAGTTCTGGTCTCCCATGTTTAAAAAGGATGAACTCAAACTGGAACGGGTACAGAGAAGGGCCACTAGGATGATCTGAGGAACGGAAAACCTGTCGTATGAAAGGAGACTGGAGGAGCTCGGTTTGTTTAGCCTAACCAAAAGAAGGCTGAGGGGGGATATGATTGCTCTCTTTAAATATATCAGAGGGATAAATACCAGGGAGGGAGAGGAATTATTTCAGCTCAGTACTAATGTGGACACGAGAACAAATGGATATAAACTGGCCGTCAGGAAGTTTAGGCTTGAAATTAGACGACGGTTTCTAACCGTCAGAGGGGTGAAGTTCTGGAACAGCCTTCCGAGGGAAACAGTGGGGGTGAAAGACCTCTCTGGCTTTAAGATTAAGCTTGATAAGTTTATGGAGGGGATGGTTTGATGGGATAATGTGATTTTAGTCAATAGGTCAATAACGTGCCATCGCAGGTAAGTAGTATCAATGGTCAATGCGGGTCTGGCTGGAGAATCTTGCCCACATGCTCGGGGTTCTGCTGATCGCCATATTTGGGGTCGGGAAGGAATTTTCCTCCAGGGTAGATTGGCAGAGGCCCTGGAGGTTTTTC
>NW_020675792.1:0-1226 GCF_002925995.2 Terrapene triunguis
CGGTCCGGGCCCTTGTTCGGGGCATAAACGTTGACCAAATTTAGAACCAGCCCTTCCACACGGGCCCGGACGTGCAGTAGGCGGCCTGGCACTACCTCGGCAACCCCTAGCACCTCAGGCCTCAGCCCCGGGGAGAACAGGGTGGCCACCCCAGCCGAGTGGGCGCTGAGGTGGCTAAAATAAACCCCGTCTCCCCACTCCAGCCGCCAGCTAGCCTCGAGGGCCGGAGCCGTGTGGGTCTCCTGCAGGAAAATCACAGAGTACCCCCCCTCCCGAAGGAAGGAGAGCACCTGGCACCTGCGGAGACCCACCCTACAGCCCCGGGCATTCAACGATGCAAAGGTGGTGACTGTCATATCGAGGGCTGGGGCAAATCCTCACAGGCAGAGGGATCGACAGCCTCCAGCGGGCCCCGCAAGATCCCATTTTCGACCCCGTAGGTCAACAAGGAGTCGCGGAACCTGCGGGCCCGCCGGTAGGCCGCGATGTCTCGCCGATCGGACCCTCGCCCCTCCCCCAAAAGTGCCTCCAGAGCCCGGAGGATGAGATGGAAGTCCCCCCAGCGCCGAAGGGCGAGCTGCACCTTACCCTGGGAACCACGGGTATCCGAGAGAAAGAGGCGCAGCTCATCCCGCAGCGCAGAGGGGGAGGCAGCGGCCGAGCCGCTGCCATCCTCCGGCAGGGCCCCCGAAGGGTCCTCGCGGCCCACAGACAAACAAGGGGCCGAGCTCCGGCGCCGCTGCGCCGGGCCGCCCATCTCTGTCCCCGGCAAAGGGGAGGGCGGCTGAGGGAACAACACAGCCCCAACAGTGGCGGGAAGGGGAGACACAAAAGCCGTCCCCCGAGGGTCGTCAGCAGGCAACGAAAATGCGACAACCCCGGGGGCGGCGGTGAACCCAGAGGTGGCAGGAAGAGACACCTCGGGGACAGCAGGAGAGGGAACAGGGTCAAGGACAGGAACAAGCTCCCCATCCCCTGCTGCCAAACCGCTAGATTGCGGCTCCCCCTGGCTAGGGTCAGCAGCCAAGGGGACGGAGGCAGCAGGGACTGGGGAGGCCTCAGGGGTAGGAAGTGTGGAAGGGGCGGGATCGGGGGTAGAAACCGGCTGCTCAGCAACAGCCGTCACCCCAAGGGGCTCGGCGGCTGTGCACGAGATGGCAGGCGCGGCCGGACTGGCAGGTAGGGCCAAGGGTTCCCCCAAAACTAAATCGGGGGCGACAGGACCG
>NW_020675793.1:0-5187 GCF_002925995.2 Terrapene triunguis
CTATGTCCTGATTAATCTCAGAACGACTAGCATGTTTGACAGTGTCACTTATCTGGTGGATTAGCAGGTTCATCCCAATTGTCTCAAGGGACTAGTAAGTATAAAAGTCTATCATTCCCTAGGGTCAGGGGTGCAGCAGCCATTCATAGTTAGGCTTCTGATCACAGGACCCCTTTACATAGAATCTTGCACTTGCTAGCAACAGGAATGAGATGATCATCCACTTTCCCTTTCAATTCCTTATATTTGGGGTCACAGTAGGAATGGTATGTCTCATTTTAAGGAGTTGGGAAACTGGTTTTGTCTGATCATTTACTTATTTTATAGGTACCAGTGTATTCAGCACAGTGTCAACACAAGGAAAGAGAGCCCCACGGCCAATAATATAAATCTACATATACTATTTATTATGACTCAGCACTATGATATGGAGTCACAGAGATAAACATGGAATCCTACAATGCCATTTGGTTGTTTAGAGTCACTTTTTAGTGCAGAAACTCACTTTAGTGGCCAAATTCTGACCTCCAATACCTGTTGGCAGCTTTAACAAGCACAACGTGGCCATAAACTGGGTTCAGTGGAACACTAATTCTCAAGAGAAGCAGGATTGAGGAGGGAGGGGTGTCTTTACTGGCATGGCAAAAAACAAAAACAAAAACCTTCTAAAGCAAAATATGTTATGATGAGGAATAATATTTGGCAAAAAATTAATATTCTTTTTTCCAATTTCAACAAACCTACCTGTACCAGATATACTGAAGCAAAAATAATGCAGGACCTATGAAAAGAGAAAAGCAATAAATTGAGACAGTTGCTTCAACAGTTAAAAAAAAAAAATCAGTCCTCAAATTACAGCGGAAAATAAAAAGAACTGGGTGTGACAAATTGGGCAATCTCCTGCAATATCCTGGATAAACCTTACTGAATTGTGTTTAATACCATTGGGGTCCATCTATTAAAAATGCAATTGTTAATGGGTTATTGAGGGATTGTATGTATTTCCACAGAAAAGGTAAAAATACAGCGCCTCCAGGAAGTGAGAACAGAGGAGGGTGATCAGTCAAAGTCACTCCAGTTGTAATATCTCCAGTTACCACTGCCTGGAAAGATTCACATAAACTAATCCAAACTGGATTATCCAGGGATCAACAGACAAAGAAGGGATTTTTGGACAAATAAACTGACTCATGGCATTCTTCCTGATTCAGTAAATGGACAGGACCTCTGGTCCATGAAGGCCTCAATCCTTAGGGAGAGGGTGGAAGAACTTTGGCCTACTGAGACTCCCTAAGACTGTGTTTCTGTTCTGAGCAAAGGGTGTTACAAACTTGAAACCATAGGAAGAGCCCTGTATGGGGTATGACGGACTGCTCATCAGCCAGAACCCATGTTGGAGTTGGGGTGATCTCTGGTAAGTTTATTAGCACATGTGTAGATTCTTTTATTGTTTGTAACACGTTTTCTCTGTATTGCTTTTGCCTTAAGAAGATCTGTGTAGTAGATTAACTGTGGTAAACATGTCTCTCTCAAGAAAAGGCAAAAAAGCCTACTTAAGCAGCCTGTCTTTTGATGGGGCGGTCACACTTTAGGCAGGGAACTGTTCAACCTGGAACTACCCCGGTCAGAAGGGAGAGAGGCAACAGCTGAGGAGTCAGAAGCCTGGATGGATGCACTTGCTTGATCACAGAAGGGGAATACAGGTGCAGTTGCCCTGAACTGTGACACTCGGAACTCTCAGAAAAAGTATTTTTGGCATAAAAATGAATATTCTTCGTATTTCTACTTGACCACTGAAACTCAAATTTTATGAAATAAGTAAATACAGAGTTCAAACCCCATGCACTTTTGAAAACTCAATGAAAAGTATCTGGGGGGTGAAAATTACTAACATTCATACATCAATCATAGTAATAGCAGCATGCCATGATTTTAAAAACCATTCTGTAGAAGTGTCCAGAAATCCTAACTAAAAACATTAGGTCTGACAAAGGCACATGCCAAAAGCTCAAGATCATTCTGCAGTAATACAGATGCTTGTCACATGCATGTTTTATTAGTGTGCCCCAATGGGCTACTGTCTAGCCCAGGGGTTCTCAAAGTGGGGGTCGGGACCCCTCAGGGAGTCATGAGGTTATTACCGAGCTGAGCTGTCAGCATCCACCCCCAAACCCTGCTTTGCCTCCAGCATTTATAATGGTGTTAAATATACAAAAAAAGTGTTTTTAATTTATAAGGGGGGGTTGCACTCAGAGGCTTGCAGTGTGAAAGGGGTCACCAGTACAAAAGTCTGAGAACCCCTGAGCTAGCCAGAACAAACTCACAACTAAGAAGATACAAAGGGGAAAATGATAAAAAGCTGTTCCCAGATTGATACATAGTATACATTGCATTATACTAGCCTAGTGGTTCTCAAACTTTTGTACTGGGGACTCCTTTCACATAGCAAGCCTCTGGCCTGGTCTACACTAGGACTTTAATTCGGATTTAGCTGCCTTAATCCGAATTAACCCTTCACCCGTCCACACTACAGAGCCAGTTAATTCGAATTAAAGGGCCCTTTAAATCGATTTCTGTACTCCACCTCGACGAACGGAGTAGAGCCTAAATCGATTTTGTTAATTCGAATTAGGGTTAGTGTGGACGCACACCACCGAATTACTGTGTTTAAGTTAATGGGGTAGTGTGGCCGCACACCACCGAATTAATGTGGTTTAAAACCGAATTAAAGTGCTTAGTGTGGCCGCGCACAATCGAATTTATACAACCTGTTTCCCAAATTCGAATTATCTAAATTCGGATTAATCCTGTAGTGTAGACATACCCTCTGAGTGTGACACACACACCCCTTATAAATGAAAACCACTTTTTTAATATATTTAACACCATTATAAATGCTGGAGGCAAAGCGGGGCTTGGGGTGGAGGCTGACAGCTCGCAACCCCCCCATGTAATAAACTCGTGACCCCCTAAGGGGTACCGACCCCCACTTTGAGAACCCCTGTACTAGCCCCATCACAATACCAGGCATAGCAAAGCCTGTAAGCAGAACCCACACACAAATCATTTAAGCCATAAATATAAAACCAGTCAACAATCCTTCAATGAAAATAAGTCATATTTACCTGTAATTGCTCTAGTGATGATAAAGGATGCACCATGTTTTTTGTTGCCTCTTGGCTGTAATTACAACAATACACTCATCATCCAACACCTGAACAATCCAATATTCATGTACATACTCAGTGAATAATGCACTTGATAAACCCTCTGCTCCTCTAAAAACTTCTCATTTAATTTTGAGTATTCCCAATTCCATATGAAATTGCATAAGCTAAAAGACTGTATAACTGAACATTCAGTATGTGCCAAATTGTAATAAAAACAGAACATTATCATAGGATACAATTGTTCAATGTGCTATTATTGGTGCACTACATTCTGATTGTGCATGAGAAAGTCTCTGGCTCAAAATTCTTATTATGTGAAAGAGCAAGAACTTTTATAGCAACAGGTCCCTTTCTATATATATTTCTGCCAAGTAAAACACCTATTTAGAGACCATTTTCTCTCCCCACTACCCTTCTTCCACCTTTCCTTCTCTCACATAATCTCACTAATACTCTACTTCTGTAGCAATGCCCCTACACCCCATTTTGCATCCATTGCATGGCACACAGAGAACTCATGGTTTCTATCTCATGCAGAAAGGAGCAGTGCAGGAAAGCTACATAGCAAGAGGAGGAAGCAATATAAACAGCCAGGACAAAAGGGAAAGCATTACAGGAGAGAACCAAGAAAGGAAAAAGTACACACAACCAAAAGGGAGATCCAAAGAGAGGGGAGAGATAACACAACTTGGGATAAGTGCTCTTGCCTATAAAAAGAGGATGAGACTACTTCTCAAAGGGTATGTCTACACTACGAGAGTAGTTCGATTTTAGTTAAATCGAATATGTGCAATCGATATTAGAAAGTCGAACGTGTGTGTCCACACTAAGGACAGTAATTCGACTTTGTCAGTCCACACTACCAGGGAAAGCGTCGACATTGGAAGCAGTGCACTGTGGGCAGCTATCCCACAGTTCCCGCAGTCCCCGCTGCCCATTGGAATTCTGGGTCGAGCCCCCAATGCCTTCTGGGGGAAAAAAATGTCTCGAGGGTGCTTTTGGGTAACTGTCGTCATCCAATCGTCACTTCCGCCCTCCCTCCCTCCTTGAAAGCGCCGGCGGGAAATCAGTTCGCGCACTTTTCTGGTCAGTGACAGCGCGGACGCCACAGCACCGCGAGCATGGATCCCGCTGCGACCATCGCCGCAGTTGTGGCCGTTGTCAACGCCTCGCAGCTCATCATGCACCTTTCACAGAGGCAGATAGAGAGAAATCAGGCGAGGAGGCTACGGCAGCGGAGTGAGGACCTGAACTCCGAGAGCAGCACACGCCTGTCAGAAACCATGACACCCAGCGCCGAGGACATCACGTTTGCAATGGGACATGTGGATTTTGTTGAATGGTGATTCTGGCCCGGGAAACAAGCACGGACTGGTGGGACCGCATAGTGCTTCAGGTCTGGGATGAATCCCAGTGGCTGCGAAACTTTCGCATGCGGAAGGGGACTTTCCTGGAACTTTGTGAGTTGCTGTCCCCTGCCCTGAAGCGCAAGGACACCCGCATGCGAGCAGCCCTGACTGGTATTTACTTGGAGAAGCTTACTGACTCGCTGTGATCTCAGCGAAACCAATATCCCCATCGTTATAGCAGCTTGCTGCGTGCTCCACAATCTCTGTGAGAGCAAGGGGGAGACCTTTATGGCGGGGTGGGAGGTTGAGGCAAATAGCCTGGCTGCTGATTACGCCCAGCCAGACAGCCGGGCGATTAGAAGATCCCAGCGGGACGCGCTGTGCATCCGGGAGGCTTTGAAAGCCAGTTCCAGGACTGAGCAGGGTACCCAGTGACTTTTAAGTTTGTGGACACAGAAGCTGAACTTGCCCCCGTTTCTTTACCCAGTTACCCCCTTCACCCCCTTCCCAAAAAATAAAATCTGTTCTGTTTTGCTAATGAACACCGTTGTCTTCATTACTGTTTTCGCGGGAATGTTTTAAACCTGGGTTTAGTGTTGTGATGCTAATGATGCTTCTAAACTGCCCTCCCCCGCCACAAAGTCACAGAGCAACCCTGCCCCCCCCCC
>NW_020675794.1:0-3335 GCF_002925995.2 Terrapene triunguis
GGCACCCCCCATTGCCCCAACATGCCGGATAAAACAACCTTAACTGTAATAATATAATGTGAGAACTGTACACATTGTATTCTCTGTTGTAACTGAAATCAATATAGTTGAACATTTTTTAAATCACGATTAATTTTTTGAGTTAATCACGTGAGTTAACTGCGATTAGTTGACAGGGAGGGAACCCCTAACAGGGTGTTGCAGAGGCTGTTCAGACCCGTCAGTGGGAGGCCCTAAGTTCACCAGTGTCACTAGTGATCCGATGCACAGGAACCTCCCTGAGTGTTTATTCCCTTGGGTGTTTGCTCACTCCGGCATTTCAGACGTGGCTCAGCTCCGACTGGTGAACGGCCCGAGTCGCTGCGCTGGGAGGGTCGAGGTGCTTCACAACCAGCAGTGGGGAACCGTGTGTGATGACGGCTGGGACATAACTGATGCTCAAGTCGTGTGTAGGCACCTGGGCTGTGGGACGGCGTTATCGGCCCCCGACTGGGCTCATTTTGGGCAAGGATCTGACCCTATCTGGCTGGATGAAGTCAACTGCGCAGGGACAGAAACTGCCCTCTCCAATTGCTGGGCTCGGCCTTGGGGAGAGAATGACTGTACCCACGGAGAAGATGCCGGTGCTGTGTGCTCAGGTAACCTTCATCTACCACCCTGCGCGTTGCAGGGAGCAGGGTGGGAAGCTCATTACGGGGCATTGTCCCCTCACAGCCAGTGCTGACCCCAGCATGGTCCTTGGGGCCTGTGCTTCAGGGAGCAATATGGCAGTTCCAGTAGGGAGCGATCTCCTCTCAGTTTGTGCTGATCCTAAATCCCCTGTGCGGCTCTATGGGCCTGTGGTGCAGGGAGCGGTGTGGGGGATCAGTAGGGGACGCTCACGGTCTCCCCTTGATGTCAGTGCTGGCCCCAGTGCCCTAGTGGAGTGCTAGGGGGCCTGTGCTGCAGGTAGAGGGGTGTCATTAGGGGGGCGTCTCCCTTTGCAATTGTGCTGGCCCTAATGCCCCAGTGCGGTGCCATGGTCTCCTAGCATGAGGAAGCCTTGTCTGTGCCCGGCTGGGGGGCAGCTCCCCGACTCCCTCGGCCAGAGGTCACACAAGCCGTGCCCTCTAGACCTTGTGTGGGGGGATGACCTCTTTTCAGGTTGGCAATAGGCACACTTCACCCCTCCGACCTCTGAGGGTCCTCTGGCAGTACCCAGTTCCTGTCCCGCTGGACATTCAGAGCAGTCACAGATCTAATACTGCCAAAGGAACGGGGTCCCAAGGTGACCAGCTCCACCTCCCATCTCTGCCCCAATCAAGACACAGCTCTAGATCCCTTCATAGTGACACCAAAGACAAGTGATTTCACAGACCTGTCAGGGGAGAGCTCATTCCGACCTTGCTTACCTCTAGCTTGTTCAGCCATTAAGCCTAGCCCAGGATCTGCGTCCCAGGTTGTAAATGGGCAGATACAAGTTAGGGCTTCTGAAAATCCATCAGCACGCCAGTCTCTCCATCCCAGAGTTGCTGCCCCTCTGGGAGGACACAGCTGTCAGCCCAGCTATGTCATCATTCATCTGAGACTGGTCCTGGGCTGGCAGCACTAGACAGGAGTGCAACAATGGCTGCCACAAAACGATGTTGCCAAGTCAGTCGTGGCAAGTCAGCAGGAACCGCAGGGGCAGGTGTTTGCATCAGGAGGGGCCGATCTGCTTGTAGGACGTGTGCATTGCCTCTGCCCTGGTCGGAACCATTGTCAGCCTTGTGCGCAGTAGGTTCCTGCCAGGCGTCCCTCCGCTCCAGGCAGTTCTAAGGGGGATGGACTCTGGGTGACGTTTTCAGGGAGCGATGGAGGCAACACATGTAAATTCGATGCTGATGTCAGGCTAAGGCAACCACTAATGACACGGGTGACTGTGTTCAGCTCCCAATCGCCAAGATGCTTATGCCAGCGTCTGCCCCGCAGCACTGCACAGTATCGCACTGGAGCAAATACCAGTGCCAGGAGTGAGAGTGTAAATCTGCTCCCCAGGAGGTTCCTGCCAGCAGTACGGGGGTGATCTTTTTAAGTTCTCTAATGGGAGCAGTAGGTCAGAGTGCCGTCCAGTCTGCCTAACTAGGTGAGAGCTGGCTGGGAGGGGAGTGGACAAACTTCAACATTGCCCAAGTGATTAGCCTGGTCAGTGGTGGGGAGCCCTCGACAGGCAGTGGCTGTGTGCAGAGACCGGTCAGATCTGTCGGCGGGAGGCTCTACGTTCCCCAGTGACACGGGAGATCAGATGCACAGGAACCTCCCTGAATGTTTATTCCCTTGGGGTGTTTGCAGACGCTGGCATCTCAGAAGTGGCTCAGCTCCGACTGGTGAACAGCAGGAGTCGCTGCGCTGGGAGGGTCGAGCTGCTTCACAACCAGCAGTGGGGAACCGTGTGTGATGACGGCTGGGACTTACAGGATGCCGGAGTCATATGCAGGCAGCTGGGCTGTGGGACGGCGTTATCAGCCCCAGGAGGGGCTCGATTTGGGCAAGGGTCAGACCGTATCTGGCTGAATAACGTGAACTGCGCAGGGACAGAAGTTGCCCTCTCTGATTGCAGGATTTGGCTTGGGGGAAAGAATAACTGTAACCATGGAAAAGATGCCGGTGTTGTGTGCTCAGGTAACTTGCATCCATCACATCCCTGTGGGTGGTGCAGGGATCGGGCTGGGAAGGTTTCAGCACAGACCCAGCTCTCCTGTCTGAGTCTGCGCTGACCCCAGTGCCCCAGCATGGTGCTAATGGCCTGTTCTGCAGGTAGGGGGGTGTCAGTAGGGGGCGCTCTCCTTTTGCAGTTGTGCTGGCCTTAATGCCCCAGTGTGGTGCCATGGGCCCCTAGCATGAGGAAGACTTGTCTGTGCCCACTGGGGGGCAGCTCCCCGACTCCCTCAGCCACAAGCCACAAAAGCCGTGCCCTCTAGGCCTTGGGGAGGGGGGTGACCTCTTTCCAGGTTGGCAATAGGCACACTTCACCCTTTGGCCTTCCAAGCCTCCCCCTGCAGCACCCAGTCCCTGTCCTGCTGGGCATTCACAGCAGTCACAGATATGCTGCTTCCAAAGGAACAGGGTCCCAAGGTGACCAGCTCCACCTCCCATCTCTGCCCCAATCAACACACAGCTCTAGATTCCTTCATAGTCACACCAAGCACAAGTGATTTCTCAGAGTGTAGCGATTCGAGGGGTAGCAAGGAGATGGGTTGGAAAGAAATAGTTCCGTGGCCAATAAAATCATACCACGCTGACTAGAGCCTAGACTCATTGAACTTTTCTGTCTGGTAGAGCAACGCTCACCCCACAGTCCTTCCAGGGTTTTACTA
>NW_020675795.1:0-1223 GCF_002925995.2 Terrapene triunguis
GGGGACCATCCAATGTGAAAGGTGCCTGCTGGTGGAATCTCTCAGGCAGCAGGTGGGAGAGCTACAGGAGGAGGTGGCTAGGTTGAGAAGCATCCGAATCCACGAGCAATTCCTGGACAGTGTCCATGTGGAGACAGCTGAGGTAGCTGTCCCAGGACACAGGACTGCTGATACACCACTGGTGGAGGAGGAGATGGCTCAGGGTGGACACTGGCAGCTGGTTACTTCTGGCAGCAGGCAGTGCTCCACCCCTGCTCCGAACCCTCCCGCTGTGGTAATAGGTAACCGTTATGCTCTTCTTGATACAGGAAAGAAGGCATCACCCCCTACAGTAAAGGAAGAGAAGCCTCGTACCCCTAAGGCTGGGAGGTCTGCTGCCACCACTGCGAATAGGAAACGTAGGGTAGTGGTGGTCGGAGACTCTCTGCTGAGGGGGACGGAGGCGCCCATCTGTCGCCCTGACATTTCATCTCGGGAGGTATGCTGCCTGCCGGGAGCCCGTATCCGAGACGTTACGGAGGCATTGTCGAGGATTATCCAGCCCTCTGACTACTACCCCATGCTACTCATCCATGTGGGCACAAATGATACTGCGCGGTGTGACACTGAGCGGATCAAGAGTGACTACAGGGCTCTGGGAGTACGGGTGAAGGAGTTTGGAGCGCAGGTGGTATTCTCTTCGATTCTTCCTGTCAAAGGTAGGGGCCCGGGCAGAGACAGATGCATCATGGAGGTGAATGCCTGGCTGCGAAGATGGTGTCGCCAGGAGGGCTTTGGCTTCCTAGACCACGGGATGCTATTTGAGGAAGGACTGCTAGGCAGAGATGGTGTTCACCTTTCGAGGAGGGGAAAGACCCTATTTGGACACAGACTGGCTAACCTAGTGAGGAGGGCTTTAAACTAGGTTCGACGGGGACAGGTGAGCAAAGCCCACAGGTAAGTGGGGAACATGGAGACCTGGGAGATGGCTCGGAAATAGGAGGGAGCGTGGGCCATAATGGCAGAGAGAAAGGAGGGTCAGGGCAAAACTGGGAGGCAAGATCAAATCAGTATCTTAGATGCCTATATACAAATGCGAGAAGTATGGGTAATAAGCAGGAAGAACTGGAAGTGCTAATAAATAAATACAACTATGACATTGTTGGCATCACTGAAACTTGGTGGGATAATACACATGATTGGAATGTTGGTGTGGATGGATACAGCTTGCTCAGGAAGGATAG
>NW_020675796.1:0-5323 GCF_002925995.2 Terrapene triunguis
TATATATATATATATAATGATAGTTACTGGTTGTGTAGTGATCTGAAGAATGCAAAATACTGTAATGAGAATAATTAGCAATGAGCTTATGTGTCTAGTAATTCTCCTCCAAAACTCTGAGTACTTGTGTAATCATCTCAGTAATGATACCTGACTAAAAGTTCTAAAGCAGGGGCTGTTTTTATTTTTGTGTATTGTTCAGTGGCAAACTCATTCTGGGCAGTAGTAGAATAGGAACTTAGCTTAGGTTACCTGTTCTCCTACACATTAAGGATTTCTTCGGCATTTATTAGTGCAGCAGATTGGACCAATGGCTATACTGTAAATTATGCTAAAATATTTACTGTTAATGATAGTGCTAACACTGAGTACAAAGAATAGCCATTTCCTGTTCTGGAATCTTAGCAATTACTCCTGCCCTGACATACTCGGATGCTATTCTAAGCACTCATGATAGACTGAAACCACAACATGCCATGTCAAGCCTTAATTTGCTTATATTGGAAATAGGATCTTAATCAGCATAAATACATTAGTTTTGAATCTCTTCAGGTCACGGTGGTTTTGTGTGAAATGGAGATGAGTAAGACTTGTCGACATCCACCTCGCTTACCTTTTACTATAAATTCTATTGCTCCTTTAGTGGTTCACCTTCTGACTTCCTCTGCAACTGCTCACTTTTGGAGAGGGACCAAACCCATTTTTTTAAAGCGACCAAAGCTTTTCAGCTATATTTCCTCAGACTGTCATCTCAGAATATACAAAAGTAGCATTTATCTCATTTTACCAAAGTAGAATAGTAGATGGATAACTTTTGTAATGATTTCCAATGCATTTGCGTCAACAGAGCAAGTGCTTCCTGGTTGGAAAACATACAGGGCCAAGTTTTAGCCAGTTATACCCATGCAACCATATTAACTTCAGTGTGGTTGCATGGGCATAAATGAGAGCAGAATTTGGCCCACAGTAGAAAATGGGACTTCTGGGATGTAACTTAGGATAGGATGAATCCAGCAACTAGATATTAGAGTCAGGGCTGCTCTAAAATGCAAGCAGATTATAGTGAGTGATCTCTGGGTATGGATTTTGCCTGGCCCTGCATGGTGCACAAATGGAGAGGAGAGCACAAATAGCCTTCCCTCCTGCAATCCTGATCCTTGCAGTCCCAGAGAGTGGGAGAGAATGGAAAGACGAGCACAAAAAGCTAGTTTGAGACTCCCCACAGTGGGTAAGCAGCCCCGAAGGGCCCAGTGGAGCCTGGCTGGCATGACTAAGAGTGCACATTACACTCTATAAAAGGGTGGGGATGCAAATGTTATTCAGACCTAGTTTTCCCCAGTACCCTATGGGCCACTGTGTCTACCTTAGACACAATAATTCCGGTATAGCCTACTGGAGCAGAGCCTCTCTGGTCCAATTCCTTCCAACTTGTGTCATGGCTGAATGCCACAATCATGTCCACATCATTTGATTCAATATTTACTTAAGAGTTTTGACTGTTCTGTAAGTTTGAAGTCCTGTAAAATGACTTCACTGATGACTTCTTCCTACACTGTGATTAAACATAATAACATGATCATACTTTACTTTTATAAATAATCTATTACAAAATGATACCTTTGTTTGTATGTTGTTGAAATCCAAACAATTTACTTTCCATAGTAGTGTCTGGGATTGTAAATCTGTGTGACGTGGGCTTCTTTCATTGTAGTTAATTTTTTTATAGGAGTGATTCACAGTGGAGAAACATGGGAATAACAGTGGCATGGTCAGCTTGAAATGGTCCTTGGCATACTTAAAATATCCAAGGTATCACTTGGTCAAATGTTGTCATGGTCCGAGAGGCTTGTCTCTGTTTAGTCAAAATCTCTATTCAGCTTTCCCATTTGAAAGGACTTGCTATCTATCTTGTCTCTATGTATTTAAATTGAATAGTGAATTTTCCATCATTATGAGATTCATATCTTCGGTGCTTAGCCTGGAGAATGACTGTATTTGCATAAGACTAAACAAATTGGTGGTTTCACTGATTCAGATTTGTGTAAGTTTTTCAAGGTTGTTGTTTGAACAATCCTACTCTGGCCTTCAAGACAGGGATTGCAGTTTCTTTTTTTAACAAACTTTTCTCTGGTTAAAACACTCATAAGTCTGTTGTGGTGCCCTCCAAGCTGATTACCTCTCCTGTCTCAAGTCATCGCTTTCTAATGTAGTCTTTTTATAGACTGTCGAACTGCTCCTCTAAAGTTATAAATCCTCAACTAACTTCAAGTATAACAATATTTAGAGATTTTTATGTGTAGGACTCGACCGAGACTTCAGAGTGCCATTATCTTACAATCTTTTCTTTTAAAAAAACCACATTTTTACGGCCTAGACTTTTTCATCATCTTTCTTTTACTACTAAGCCTGACCTTGAGTTGGTTTCTCCCTTCCTCTTTAGTTTGTTTTACTTTCTGCATATAAACTATTTCTTAAAGCTCCCCCCCTTAATAAATCATTAACCTAAATATAATAAAATGTGATGCCTATTACCATCTTCCATACATAATCCATTTAACAAATTTATTCGTGCTTATTCAGGCACCCTGTAGAAGTCAATGTTTTTATCTGTAGGGTGTCAGTATTACAGTTTATAATTATTTTCAACAAATGGCTAATGCAGTGGTTGGAGTTTTAAAATGTTGGTTAGCAGAGACAGTATTGTAGTTTTCCTAATCTCTTGTATTAATTAGGAAGAGTGATATAATATGACTTTGTTCCCCTTTATTTACTACCACGAGAGAGGATTGGATGTAATCCCGTCTGTGCTGAGTGCACACTTAAATATTTTCACAACTACATAGATTTATAAAATGTTAAGATGATGTAGAAAAACCACTAAAGAAGAGTGAAAGGATAGCTTGATAAGTGTACACATGCTTAAAAGTTTCACACTGGGGCTTTGGGAAAGGTGAGCTTAGCTTGCAGAGGCATGGTCAAATGATTTGAAGGTGATATAGAACAGTTTTAGTACTGATGCAAGAGGGACTTTCTTCCCCAAGGGGATCATTACATTTTATAAATGACTCCTGGGAAAGATACATGAAGCAGATATAATGGACAAAAGTAAGAAAAGGACAGATTTTTACTTGGTGTCCAATAATATTGGGTATACCCACTGAATTTCAAAGCTTTCCTTGTAAGTGGGTGGACCACTTCTGTCCATTCTTCCATTTATTCATATCTGCTTCTACTGTAACTAAAAGGAACTTCTGGCGCAAATCTGTGATATTATTTTAATGTACTATGGGAGATTACTCAAGCTTGATAATGTATACCACTAAAGGCCCAGTGTAATGCATGCACCCAAAACCAATTTCTAACTCACATTGCTGAGTGTAAATTTAAATAGTTTTCTCAGGTTGCAAGGCTGCTGGATGCAAGAATCAATGAGCATTAGCTATGTTTTGTGAAGCAAAGAAGAGAGAAATGCCTTCTGGGATAAGAGAGCAGTGACAAAGATGTATAAAAACTGTTAGGTGATTTCATATGGATAAAAAATGTCACTTTTTATGCTATGTCTCTGTTAACCACCTGCTTTGGTTGCTTTCCAAATAATAACTTTTAATCTTTTAGAAATCCAAAAGTGTCATAACTTTTTGCCATATTATCATCGGTGCATGAGTTAGAGATACTGACACCCATATATTATTATTGATTATTTGTATTACCAGAGGGCTTAGAAGCCCTAGCCATGGACCCAGGACTCCACTATGCTAAGTGCTGTACAAGCACAGAACAAAAGATACTTAGATTGTAAGGCAAAGAGCTTGACACAGTGTTAGTCAGCCTGACAGGCAGTAGTTTCAACAGCCTAAATCATTGTCAAACTTGTTGTAGGCATTACAGAAAAGTTTTAAAGAAGATAATGAGGTAACATTGCCGATGTTTACGGGGAGCTCCTCCCAAGTGTGAGGGGCAGCATGGGAGAAAGCCGAAAGGTGCTTATTTGAAAATTTAACAAGTGGGAAACGGAGGCTGGTATCATGAGCCAATCGGGAGTGACATCTCAGTAGGAAATGAGAGGTAATCGGGAGGGTGGGGATAGGCTGTCAAGGGCCTTGAAAGTGAAGACAAGCAGCTTATGTTTGAGCTGAGAGAGAAGAGGGGGCGAGTTTAGGAAAACAGAGTGAGGTGTCACATGGTCAAAGCAATGGCCTAGGGAAATTATTTTAGCAGCAGCATTCCAAATGGTTATGAGCAGGGAAAGATTGCATTTGTCAAACCTAGAGAAAAAGATATTGCAGTAATCAATATGCGAGATGATGGGAGCCTGAGAGCTTGATCCGAGAGTTTTAGCTGGATGGATGGATAAGAAAGACTTTATCTTAAAGGTGTTACACAGAAAGAATCAGCAAGATTTAGCCATAGCCTAGATGTGCTGATCTTGAGAGAGGTCCAAGTAAAATAATTACTTTTGCTCATGAGTGATGATAGCTATAAGTAGCATTTTACCTAACAATGTAGCACCTATTAACAAAAGGATTCTCTAAGATTGGAGAGCAGCCATGTGCTAAAGTCACTATTCTTACAAAGGCATTTGCATGGGACCTAGTTTTAGAATGGGAGCCTTGAGATAAAACTGTTCTCTGGAAATTATCCTACATAGGTTTATTAATTATTTAGAATTGTAGAAAGCCTAAATGTCCACTGGCTTCCTTAAAAACTAATGGTTTAAACTATAGCTTGTGAAAGAGCTGGACTCTAAAGCAGCCTGATGTATAGAAAGTGGCATAAGGATTCAAAGGGAATATTCTATATACATTTGGGATGTTCTAGTACAGGGGTCGGCAACCTACGGCACGGCGTGCCAAACACAGTACGCAAGCCGATTTTGAGTAGCACGCTGCCAAGGTCCTGGCCCCCAGCCCCACTCAGCCCCCCCGCCGACTGCTCTCCCCTGCGGGGGGCAGGAGGCAGAAGTTTGGTCCTGCAGCAGCCAAGCTTCCCCCCTCCCCCGCTTCTTCCCCCAGCGTGGTGCTTTCCTGCCCCTCCTCCTCCCCTTCCCTCTCCCTCTCCCTGCGCCGATCAGCTGATCGCCCTTGCGAGGGGGAGGGGGACGAGTGGCAACATGCTCCCTGCTCCGTAGAGGAGGCAAAGAAGAGGTAGGGGATGGGACCTTGGGTAAGGGGGTGGAACAGGGCATATCCCTTCCAGCCCCCTGCCGTGAGCCGCTCAGGGCAGGGAGCTGGGAGCACCCCCACGAGCCGAGCACCCCAGCCCTCTGCCCTGACCCCCACACACACACCCAGCCTTCTGCCCTGCACCTCCACACCCCTGAACT
>NW_020675797.1:0-14982 GCF_002925995.2 Terrapene triunguis
GGGGGGGGGGGGCGCAAGGTGGAAGTTTCGCCTAGGGTGCGAAACATCCTTGCACCCGCCCTGTCTGAACCAGCCCCCAAAGTCTCATGTTACAAACAGAAAAATCCCATTGAGTTGAGTGTTAGGCCTGACTTTGCTCCCAACTAGATTTTGTGACTCATGGGGACCAATTGATCCTGGGTGTTGTTACCAGATTTGCCTGTTACTTTGGGGTATGCTCATTTATTTGGGTTACTCTTCTGGGTGGGGGGAGAGGAGACGGGGTGTTCTGTAATTCTATCAATGTACTGCTTGTATTTTCATATGGAGCTCTACTTCTCCCTTCTGCAAATCCCCTCCTAATGGAGCTATCCTGCGGGACCTAGGTTCCCTAAGGCTGGGTACATGTACGTGTACACACACACACACACACACACACACACCTGAGTGGACCGGGTTAATCAACACTGTCAAGCTGACCCCTTATGTGTTTTTGGACTCACTGGGCTGGCAGAAGCAGCACTTTCAAGCTGCTTCTCTTTATATGCCCCTGGGCTCCATGGACTGGGTCAAGCAGCACCTTCAAGCTGTTACCCCTATGCGTCCCAGATTCAGCACGTCCCTATCCCCACTCTCACATCACAATTGTACTGGCAGTAACCTACTTGATGAGCAAACCCCACAGTATTTTGGGCGCTGCAGGGATCTTTAGCTTAGGTAAAAGAAGCGTTGCTGTAGAGTGAATGGGGGAAGCTAAAAACACAAAAGAGTAAAGTTCAGCAAGAGAGAGAGAAGCAACCAACTTAACCATAAAAGTTATTTATTGAATAATAGTGATAACTATACAAGGAGGGCTAAACCAACATAACATACATTATTAAAGGTTAATACCTAAGGTAGAAAGCAAAACAGAGAGAGAGAAAGAGAGAGAGAGAGAGAGAGAGATCTCACCGCTCCCTGAAGCTTGAACTGGTCGGGGTTCCCAGGTGATGGTGGTAGCTCAGGGTCCTGAGGGCAGGAGACAGGCAGAGTCCCCAGCACGATCAGTCAGGAGAATACGGAGTCCCAGTGGAACTGATGCATAGTTTGGATCTAAGCATTAGAACACTGACTGGAGGGTGAGTAGGGATTTTTGTAGAGAAAATACAATGGTTCAAGGGAGAACACTAGATTTGTTTATGGGTAAACTGATGACTCAAGGGTTTTCTTTAGGCTAGACAATAGGAGCTGATCACTCTTGGCTATGGGTGGTGTTTTCTTCCAGGGAGCTCACAATGCAACTAGGCAGCTTCAGTATTTGGATATCAATCAAGGATTCATTACTAGATTTGGTGTGATAATTGCTGAGCTGGGTGTGTGCAGGCGTAGGTTCATTAGCATCTGGAGCAGAGATTCCCATGATGCAGTACTCTGGTCCCAGAGTTCAGTGCGGTTCTCTGTTCTCCATTCTGTATGCAAATTGAGATGTCTCCCTGTCCCATCTTTCATGCAGATAAGGCTAGGGGAGTTGTCTCTGTTCTTCATTCTGTATGCTAATGGAGATGTCTTAATCTTGTCACCCTCGTCAGGAGGGGTCTAGGTGTGTCTCCCAACGCCCTTCACTGCTCTCTGCAAGTTTTTCCCTCTGATGGGTTTTGGTTTAAGCAGAGTCTGGGTGGGGGGTGTCTTTCATGAGTCAGGCTGGATACTGCACCCTGGTTCCCCAAGAACACAGAGCTGACTGGTATCAGTGTAGCACTATTGAGTTGGGTTGAGTTGGTTTATGTGAATACCAAGATGTCACAATTCTTGCCGTTTATACCATGCCCATTTGCCAGGTTAACTGAGAGAGATAGACATTGGGAGGAGTCATTTACACCAACCTGGGGCCAACACCAGGTCTGCGGGGGATTGTAAAATTAGCGTACAACTTTCTTCACTGTGGACACTGCACCGAGGCCAAATCCTCAGCTGTGCTAAGCTTACACTAGAGATTCTACACCAGCTTTAAGCTCCTGCAATCCTGGGGCTACAGGGAGCTGCTCTAAGCTACAGCAGCGGCAACAGTCCATTAGGGACCTTGCTGCTACTGAGGCTCTTCACCAAGCGAGAGAGATTTATGGCCATCCCACTCATTTTTCTTTCCAATTCCTCTGGAAATAAATATTCATTGAGCCACAGGCTAGTGCCTACTCAGTAGTGGGCTCCTTGGTAATGATTTTTCCCATGCATTTAAAAACACTAACTGGGTTACTGCTGAGTCTTCTTTTCCAAAGCCAGGATGAGATTTATGGGACCTTTAAGACCAAATAATCCTGCAGAAGAAATATCGAGATTTGGGCATGAGGTCTGGCAGGAGACTCCTGTAATGAAGTGGGAGGTAGTTTGATTTGATTGTTTAGGCACCTCCCAGCCGCTGTGCTGTTATCATCGTAATCTTGGCAACAGAACTTCCCTAGTTCTACTGTGGGGTCAGTGCCATGCAGGGCTACCTTTGAAGGGGCAGTGCTAGATCCAGGTTCACATGGTACTGTATATTTCCCCATGTTGTGTGTAACGGGGTGGTTACCAGCTCCTGCCCTGCGGGGCTTGAAACAGCCCAGGGGAGGGCTGTGGCTGGGGCAAGAAGCCTGGACTGATTGGGGAAAGTAAGCTCAGCTGTGGCCATGCCTCAATCAGGCCCAGCTGGCCCCTATAAGAGGCTGGGAGCCAGGGCCCAGTAAGTCTCCCTCTGCTTGTAGAGGGAGAAGGGTCTGGCTGCAGGGACCTAAGCAAGACACCTAGATTGGGAGCAGGGCTGGGGAAGGGCCAGGGGTTCTGGGAGTTCTGGCCTGGAAAGCCCCAGGCTGCAGGCCTGACTATAGGCTGAATAGGTGCAGGGTTGCAATGGGGCAGCCCATGGGTGGGCAGAGGCAGCAGGTCCGACCCCCTTTGCCTGTGATGAGTGGCTTATACTGCAGTCTGCCCCAGTGAACGGGGGCTAGATAGAGACTGGGCAGTAGCCAAGACTGAGGCGAAGTGAGTATAGTGGGTGGGGGTTCCTCTGAGAGGGGGAGACCCAGAACTGTGGGGGTACTGCCAGGGGGCAGCACCCAGTTAAAGGGGCACTGGGGTCCTGGGAGGGACACAGGGGCCAGCAGTGTCGGTGAGACACCAGCCTGAAGAGGGCGCTCCGGAGGCTGGATGCTAATTCCTGAGGACAACCAGCAGGAGGCACCGCCGGGTGAGTCTGCGCATGCTTACACTGTGGATATTCTACAATCAGATAGAAGTCCTCCTTGAGGGTAGGGTGGATTGTAATCTGTGGGTGCAGTGACTGTATTTCATCTCCCTTGTTGCATCATGGAGGGTTCTCAGTAGATCTTATCAGCACCTTTAACTTTCCCTCTTTCTCTCTTTGCCCCTGTTTGTGCCATAGGTTCTGATGTACATACTGCACTGCTGGAGAGCTATCTAGACACATGAGATCAAGGACCAGCTCTGACAATCCTAAAGGACAGCTACGATTGTAAAATCTCTGGGGCCTTCAAGGTGCTATTGAGCTGGCAACAGAGCAGGAATTAAAAATTTTATTAAGATGATGTTAAAAATAAATAGTGAACAGAGATTGAGCATAAAAGTTTCTGGTTATCAGGGAATAACATACAGATTATCGAGGGTGCAAAGTTTGGTTTAAGATCAGGTGGCATGAGGAATACATAGTCTGCAATATCCCCGATTGGGGGTAAAAGGTTGATGGGTCAAAGTACAGACAATGAGATATGAGGGTATGAAGTTCATAGAGTGGTTGTGTTCCGGTGTGGAGTATAATGAGTGGATATGATGAGGATGGATTGACCCTCATTTGGTGAGATTTAATGTTTAGGGAGTTTATGGTTCCAGTTCATATGATCCAACGGAGAAGGTTACTTGGTCCCTTTCTCGTAGTGGGAGTACGAAGTCACTCTGGCTCACGCCTCCTGGTACTGTCGGTGGCCGGTGATGTGCTCGATGTAGATGTCCCTGGACCATCGGATGGCGTCTGAGACCATGAGGCGCCGCATGAGACGTGCGTAGCATTGACCGATCCCGCAGGTCCACAGCACATGCTCGTTGCAGGGGTCCCAAGCTCCCAGGACTCCGACAATCAGGGCGTCCATCTGCACCTCATAGCCCTTCGCTCTCAGGGTGTCAGCCAGGGGGGCGTACTTTTCCAGCTTACGAGCTCGGGCTTCGCAAAATGCTGGAGTCCTGTTCTCAAAGGAGACCGTGACGTCGACGAGGATGATCTTTTTCTGGGCCTCGTCGGTGACAACCACGTCAGGTCGTAGCTGGCTGTCGGTACCGGGGATGGTGCAGTTCATGGAGATCTCCCCCAGAAGTGACGCGATGGCTTTCACCAGGCGGTTCTGGATGGCGTTGTGGCGCAGCTGCCAGGCTCTGGAGTGGGGTTTGCAGCTGCACAGAACGTGGGGCAGGGTCTCGTTGGGGTAGCCACACTTCCTGCAACCCTTGTCTCGGTTCCCGTGGCGGACGGCTCCGTTGAGCGGGACGCAGTTGAGCCGGGCATGGTGGATGAACCGCCAGTCGGCGAAACGGGTGAAGCCAACCCCGGCGAGGAAGTGGTTGCTGGTGTCCCACTTGCTGGTCAATTCAAAGGCTTTACCCTGGTCCGGTTTATGCTTCAGGGTTTCCACGTACAGCGAGCGGATGGTGGCCTTCAGAGTCCTCTCCAGCAAGCCCTTGGCCGTCGGGGTGATGATGGTGTTGTTGTCGGACCTGATCTGCAGCACCCGGACTCCCAGCTCCTGGCGCTCCTCGCACCACTCCCAGCGGCAGCCGATGCACTTCCCCAGGCGACGCGTGGCGTTGCGAGTGCGGGATCACAGTGAAGCGATGTCGCACCTGTCCCGTCCGAATTCCCCATCCAGGGAGCCGCTCAGGAAGGTGGCGATGTCTTGGTTCGAGGGGGCTCTGCCGATCCGCTTCTCTGTCGCATCACACAGGGCATTCGCCGCAATGTTCCTCACCATGGCGTCGGGACATGTCAGCAGGCGGAAGCGTGGGTGATCACCACGATGTCGCACAGGTCACCCATGCGGGGGACGTTGGTGCTGCCGTGCCTGTGGGCGATGTAGACCAGCTCATTGCTGGCTCCCTGGGGAAGGAACAGCCACTTCTTCACCAGCTTCCGGATGATCTTGTCTGCCTTGTTGAGGGGCACCTTCGCCACGGCGGATCCCCTTAGGGTGAACGAGATGCGTGGGATCAGGAAGGTGTTCAGGGCGTTTATCTTCTGCCACGGTGCCAGCAGGGAGGCATCGATCTTGGCGGCGTCCTGCAAGATCTCCTGGATGGTGTCCTCAGGTGTCTGCCGGACACGGAACCCTGTTGGCATGCCCAGGTGCTGGTATGCCTGCTCCTCTGCCAGGGGGATGACGGGCTCACCCTGGATCTAGAACCCTGTTGTCTGCACCGAGTCCCTTTTGCTGCCGTCAATGTGCAGAGTTGCGCATTGAAGCGAAGCCCCATCCAGTCAGTAGCTCGGCTGGTGGCATCTAGCATACCTTGGAGGCTCTCTGGGTCGTCCGCGGTCAGGACCAGATTGTCCGCGTAGGCCAGAATGCTGAGTTTCTTGCCGTGCAGGTCGAAGCCGGTCGGGCCGCTGGAAATGGCTTGGATGAGCGGTTCCATGGCCAGGTTGAAGATGATGGGGCTAAGGGGGCATCCTTGTTTCACTCCGCGGCGGATGGGGATGGCGTCCATCTCTCCATCCGTGGCGCGGATGGTGGTGGTACAGTCCCTGTAGAGGTCCTGGAGGATCTGGATGAAGGTTTCTGGCATCTTGAACTCTCCCAGGGTGGCAAAGATGTGATGGTGGGGTGTGGACCCAAAGGCGTTGGTCAGGTCAAGCCATGCTACTGCGCACTGCCTCTTGGACCTCCTGGCCTCCTGGATGGCCGTCTGAAGGAGGAAGTTGTGCTCGTAGCATCCCTCGCAGGACATGAAACCCTTCTGCACTGAGCTGATGGCGCCCCCGCACACTGACCAGTCTGTGATCCTTGCCACGAGGCAGCTGGCATACAGCTTGTAGATGGTGGAGCAGAGGGAGATGGGCCTCCAGTTGCCGGGGTCGTCTCGGTCGCCTTTTTTGTGGATGAGCACGGTCATGGACATTTTCCAGGAGCGGGGAATGCGATGGAACTGCTTGCATTTGTTGAAGATGGCAGCAAGCACCAAGCAGCCGGGGTCTCGCTTCTTCAGCAGGGGGTAGCGGATGCCATCTTTTCCAGGGGCGGTGTTTTTGGTCCTCGACAGCCTCGCCTGCACCTCCTGCAGGGAAAAATCTCGCTCCAAGTCCTCCGTGAGGTCGATCCGGGGTAGCGGGGAAAGGCACTCTGGGCGTCGCAAGTTGGTCTGGGCCTCATGATCAAACACATCCTTGAAGTAGGAGTAGAGCCTCTCGGGCTGGATGGCACAGTAGGAGGAGGTCCCGTTGAGGATCTCCCTCATGACTTTCGTCTGGTTCATCCAGTATAGTTTCTGAATACGGGATGCAGCCGCCGGATCGTAGCGGCGGCCGACGTCCCCTCTCCTGCCTTCTCTGGCGGTGTTGTTACGGCTCGGCGCAGGGAATCTGCGAGTGACCCATGTGGCTTCATGGGGTTCCCTCCTTCTGGCCGTAATTTCCGCAGACAGTTCTGCAGTCAGTCTGTCCATCAGGGTGTCGAAGTTCTCAAAGTCCTCAGCCTTTGACAGCTCCTCCATCTAGGTGGATTGCCACGGCGTGGCGACCCTCGCTCGTGGCCGTCGCTCCTCCTGCTGCGTTGTCTCTGCAGGTTCAGGTGCTGCGGGGACGGTCTGCGGCCTTGTTGTCCCTCGGACTGTGGAGCGGTGTTCAGGTGGGTCTTGAGGCGGGGGTCCTGGTGTGGTGGGGAGGGCAGCTCTTGGTGTCTCCGAGGCAGCACTGGATCTTCCGGGAGGGAATGGGATTCTGGAAGTACCAGAGCTGGACTTTGTCGGGGCGCGGTCGTGTTTGGAAGCGCTGGGGATGGTTTTGGTTCTTCTGCGGGCGGCATCCGGCTGGTGGGTCCTCGGTGGGGCATGGGGTTTTTGGCGGTCAGAGGCTCTTTGGGTAACCTTGGAGGAGGTGTTGGGTCTCCCGGGGGTGGGGTCTGGCTGTGGGATCTGGGGGCTACGGGAGGATCCTCTGTTGGCTGGATCTCGCCGTGCAGCCTGGGGGACGATGCTAGTTGCTCCTACGGCAGGGCGGCATGAGGTTACCTGTGGGGGAGCGCTGCAGCGTCTCATGTCTGTGTTGTGCTGGATGGTTTTTATGAGGTCGCTGAGGTGTCTGGTGAGGTTGTTGACTGGGAGGTGGCGGTGGTCCCCCTCACAGCAGGGTCCAGCGTGGGGATTCTGGAGACAGCACTGGTCCTTTTGGTGGCATCGTCAGTCCTCGAGGCGGGGGTTACGCTTCCCTCAGTTGGCGGTTGGTCCCCCCTTATCTGCTGTGACTCTGGGGATGCTGGCTGGGGTGCTGAAGCCAGATCATCGGTGGGGGTCAGGGTTGGAACCCGGAGGATGTCAGTGGGATTCACCTTCGCGGTCGTGGGGGGGTCCCCTGCACGTGGCTTGATGAAACTTACATTTCTTTTGGGTCTCGAAGGGGAGATCGCAGCGGCTACACCGGAAAGCAATCCGTTTGTTGTAGGTCTTATGAACGTGTTTGCTGAGGGCCGCGAGGGTCTGGACTCCATGGATGGGAAGACAGAAGGGGCAGAGGAGGAGACCTGTAGGGAGCGGGTACTGGAGGTAGATGCGGTCTTCTTCCCCTGCTTCACTCTCCGTGGGGCGGATCTCTGTTGTGCCTGCAGACTCGCTGGGTGATTCCTCTGGGTCTGGTAGAGCAGCTTGGGGAGGTGAAGTCGCTCTTGGGGGGGGTGCTGGACTCACTGGCCATGATGTCTCTTTGCCCGGAAGGACAGCGTGCGGCATTGAGATCTTGGGCTCTGAAGTGCATTCCCCTTTGAGTGGCCCTCCTCTGGACAGCCGGGTGGTAAGTAGTTTTGGAGTCTGGGGTTGAGGAGGTGGTTCCTTCTGGACCATCCCTCTCTGGAGCAGCGGGGCAGCGATCAGCATCCTGGTCCTGGGTCGTCCGGGGGGCTCCTGCGGTGGCGTCCTTCCCGGCGGGGCGGCGCTCAGCGTCCTGGTCCTGGGTCGTCGGGGGGGCTGCTGTGGTGGCAGCCTTGTCTGAAGCATCAGGGCAGTGCTCAGCATCTTGGTCCTGGGAAGCGGGCAGGGTTCTCCGGGGGTCCTCCTCCTGAAGAGCTGTTGAGATATTCTTGCTCCTTGATGTGAAGTCCCGAAGAGCTGTCCTTCTGGAGCCAGGTCTCCCTCCAGAGATATCCACAGGGGGTTTCTTCAGCCAGCTCCTAATGTTTTTGTTCTTGCAGGTGGTCCGGGTCTTCCGTGAGGCACCAAGGGTGGTCTTCAGGATAGGTTTTTGCTGAGCTTTCTGGAAAGCAGGGAACGCAGGAACAGCAGCAGCCGATGACAGTGTAGCTGAAGCTGAGAAAGAGTTTTCTTCCAAAATAGGAGAAGTGGAGTATATCTTCAAAGCAGCATCAATTTTTTCAAAAATGGCTTCAGGAGATTCCATCTTCTGGACGGGTGTTTGCAGTTGTCCATAAGAAGAAATTAAACTGATAAGAACAGACACTACACTTTGATCTTAGCTCCAAGGACCTATCTTTCCCTCTTTCTCTCTTTGCCCCTGTTTGTGCCATAGCTCTCCAGCAGTGCAGTATGTACATCAGAACCTATCTAGACACATGAGATCAAGGACTAGCTCTGACAATCCTAAAGGACAGCTACGATTGTAAAATCTCTGGGGCCTTCAAGGTGCTATTGAGCTGGCAACAGAGCAGGAATGCTACAGTGAGAACTAGCTGTCAGGTTTTGGCTAAGCTCTTTCTCATGGATTGCACCTGGAACAGGTAGGGGACAGCAGGGCAAGATTGTCTGCTGTGTCACTGGCCTGTGTAACAGCCCTTTTCAGGGCATGCACTTCCTGTCATGCCATTCTTAGTCTCTTCCATTTATAAAGTGAATTCCACTTGTAAATAGTATCTTTAGCACTAATGCTTAGTGCCCTCACCACCTCCAGTTTCTTTTCTCTCCTCTTTTAGGGCGTGACCCAAAGCCCTTTGAAGTCAATGGGAATCTTGGAACTCCAGTGGGCTTTGGATTAGACCCTTAATGATTACCGCTGATCAAATCCACCAGCAATTTCATTTCACTATGGGATGTAAATAAAGGATTCTGCCAGATTGAATTGTAGCAACTCATGGTGGACGTCACAGAGCCATTTGAAAACAGGTCACCGGCCTTCCACAAGGCCCAAGCTCGGAAGGTGCTGAAATACACCCCACTGGCCAACACTCTGAGAGCCCAGGGCTATGAGGTCCAGATCCATGCCCTGGTTGTGGGACCGCTGGGCACATGGGACCCCCACAACGAGCCGGTGCTGAGAGCGTGCGGAGTCAGTCGACGCTACACCTGGCTCATGAGACAGCTCATGGTATCTGACACCAATCAGGTGGTCCAGAGACATATACACAGAGCACATCACGGGACACTATCAATACCAGGTCAAATAATCGAGAACGCCGGTCAGGGAAATAACCCACTTCCTCCTGTGGAGGAAAAATAGTCTAAGGTCTAAATTTTGGTCAAGTGAACTGAATGTAGGGTCAGGTGAACTGTATGTGTGGCCTGGAGGAAGGAGAAAAGGGGGGGAGGTAAAAGGAGAAGGGTAGACAGAAATCATAAAAGCAGAATTAACTGTAGACATTATAAAAGTAGAATTAACCTTTGTAACAGACTATGATTAATAGATGTCAGGTGACAGAGCAAGAAACCGCAAAGGGCAGACTGTGAAAAACAGGAAAGCTTGCTAAGCTATATTCCCTTTTTTGGGGAATGTATTTCAAATATGGCAATAATGTTGATAAGAAAGTATGCATTACCTAATTGTGGTTTTATGCTATATATAAGCTATTTGAAAATCTGTAGTCGGGGGGATTGCCAGTTCGCTGGTACCCCCCGTGCATGCATGAAAATAAAGAGGCCTCAGGCGATTCTGATCCAAACACAACGCGTGGTCGTTTTTCCACGACACTCCCTTCCCTGACAAACCAAGGGGCACACCCCACCCGTGTACTTATTCACTACACCAATACTGACTTGGACTCTAAATACATTCTATGGGTGGTGTACCCGGGATCACTTATCCACTGACGTTTTAAAAACTCCCGCACCCCAATCTAGGTCTATGATGGTTATTTACTATGTATATATCTTATGAACCTTGTAACTGACACTTGTAATCGCTCATAACCCAAGCCTGACCCCAGATGTACAGTACCTTCCTTCTTAACTTGTGTAAATTTGATTTTAAACATTAACTTTAAAAAATTTTATTAAACTCCATTTGGATGTCCCTGCTGCCAGGGAGTTTTCCAGCAATTTAAATTGCTTTCCAATATCAGCTGAGAGGAGGACCCCAGCCCTGAGTATCTACAGTATGGTACTGGTCAGTGCTTCAGTTCACACTGGATGTTTTCAGCTCTGTAGGCAACCAGAGCACCATATGCTCTGGGGTCACACGGTGACCAATAGCTCTAGGCATTGATAACACCCCATGCAAACCTACTGACTTTGTTGAAGTTGTTTGGGATTCAAGTCAGCACGAGGAGCCCCACAGAAGAAAATTTCTTCTACATTCTACTTCTGCAGCTCCTCAGGGTCCTTTCTTGTCTCTCCCGTTCCACCCACTCCCCCGCGCAAACCCAGGTGTGAGCCTAGTTGAAGTCAGAGTTCTGGGACCAATGGGTTGCTGGATCCCATCTCACCAACAGGAGGAACATATTCCTGACCCAATACCATGGATAGTGGATGTATATCAGAATGCTGGCAAAGCCTCCGTTACTAAGGTGAGATGCTGCTGCCGGACATGCTACAGTAGTTTATAACTAAAATAGCAGGTGCGTCCTGTCCCAGTCTGATAAACTAGAACATAGATGCTTAGGGGGAGCATAGGGTTTGGCACCTTGTGTTGCTAAAGTTGGGATGCGCAGCTTCTAAATTCCTGCTGCACACTGGTATGTCCTTTTAGCGCTCACTATTGCTTTATCTGCATGAGATGATGACATTGGGTTATAACTAGTGTTAATTAACATACAATAAGTGGCACAGTTTTTAGCCTTACCTAACACTCCTTGTAGCCCCACGACCAAACAACACACTCTGAAACATGACAGTCCTTATCTATGCTGAGTGTTTAACACCGAATCAGTTTATACTATTCTCACACAGCTTCATTACCCAGTGTGGACAAGGCCTGTTATGGCAACAATCCCCTTCCCTGGGCCAATTTAGAAACACTGTAAATTCATCCCTGAGGTTGGACCTGATCCAATGCTCACTGAAGTCAATGGAAAGACTTTTTGATTTCTATGGGCATTGGATGGGGCTCAAATTCTACAGAGCCTTAGACAATGGATGCAGCTCACTGGGGAGTGTCACAGCATGGCTGGCCCCTTTAAGGGGAAATGGGGCCTCAGCCCCACCTGTGAAGATCAGTTCACCTCCCCAGGTGGTTAATAGTGAATGAGGTAATGAGGTCATGTGATTAATTCAGGCCAAGCCTGGGGATAGAAGGGAGAAAGGGGGCAGACTCTTGTGGTAATGGAATGCTTAATGTGCTAATAGGGGGAAGCTGGGTATGCTAGGTAGGCCAGAAGCCTTGGAAGCAGTCGCTGAGAAGGAGGCTCCTGAATGAGACCGTTGACTGGGAGAAGGGGTGTGATCTGAGAAAACGCTCCAGCTAGCCAGGCCTGGGAATGCCAGGTAGGGCAGAAGCCTGGGAAAAGCATGTGAACCTGCAGTGAGTGACAAGGCTCCTACAGGATCCTGGGCCAGACACTAACTGGTCAAGTTTCTAATATCGTTTCAGGAAATTAAACTTGAGCTTGGTGTTGATTAGCTCTTGAGTTCATTTAGTTGGTTTATTTCTGTTCTCAGACAAGTCACCCTACTGAAGAAAACCAGTCTGAAGCCTTCTGGATCCCAGTGATCCAGGATAAGAAGCAAATTCTGATTTAATACAGAATCGGGTCATGGCTTGGATTCCTCTCTTCCAAATGCCTTAAATGTACACATTTCAGGCATGTGGGCACCATGTGTAGATTCAGTATTGACCTAATCATTCTATGATCCATCCAACATTCTGCTCGACGCATGGCTCTGGTGATCCTGACATCCTTTATGTCACATTGTCGGACAATGATGAAATCTATTAGATGCCATTGTTTGGATCTGGGGTGCATCCATGTAGTTTTATCTGAAGATGGTATTTTTAATTGTCAGGCTATGTTCTGCATACTTGCTTAGGAGCAGACTACCATTTTCGTTCATTTTTCCAATGCCATTTTCCCCCAATGATGCCTTGCCAGTTGTTATCTTTACCTACTCTTGCACTGATATCTCCTAGGATAATTAGTTTGTCACTTTGTGGTGTTGACTTGATGAGAGAGTCGAGATAAGAATAGAACTATTCCTTAGCATCGTCAGGGTTTGTTAAGGTGGTCGCATATGCACTGATGTTGGTAGCAAATTGCGACTTATTGAGTGGTAACCAGAGTTTCGTGAGTTTTTTGTTAATGCCTATTGGAAATTCAAGACATTGCAGGAGTTTGGTCTTGATGGCAATTCCCACTCCATGGATTCTATCTTTGAGTGGTTCTTTTCCCTTCCAAAAGAAGGTGTAACCCCCAGCTGGTTCTGTAATAATGCCCTTGTCTGACAATCTAGTTTCACTGAGCGCTGCAATGTCAGTGTCATACCAGGGTAGCTCTTTTGAAAGGAGAGCTGTCTTCTTTCAAATTGAGAGGAATAGTCTTTGTCTATCATAGTCCTTATGTTCCAAGCAGCGGTCTTTAGTACTTTTTTAGTTATCTTGGGTTTTCAACCACATTGAGGATGATCTGCCAGCCGTGGTAAGCTGGCCAGATTTAATTTGGGCAGGCAATGTTTGAGGCAACTTTTCTAGCCCCTTCCCTTCCAAAGGGAGAGCAGTGCAATCATAAAAAGGGCTGCTCTGTCACCTGGGGTGTTGCTGAGCTTCCCTGCTGTCCGTGGGTCAGGGATGGGTGACCAATGTCCCAGGCCGCCTGCGTGCAGGCTTCTGGCTAAATCTGCCAGTAATCATCTTCACCTGTGGTGATGAGGGAGTGGCAAAGCGACAGGACTTTTGAAGAGAGATGTGCATGAATGACGTGTGAGTGAAGTTGATTAAAGTGGGAGAGTCATTGCACTGGGACAATCCCATTCTCTCAGCTGCTGAAGCTTGGCCCAGTGGCATAAAGGCTCCTTTAGCTGCAGTGGATAGCCATGACTTCTGTAGTGCTTTTCGCCTTCCACAATACATTGCTGCACTGCTTTTCAAGCCACTGGACCAATATATGGTCTTTCACCTTGGCTACCAGAACAGTCTTTGTGTGCTTGGGAGGGCAATTCCTAAATCACTGTCAGTTTCCATACTTCCAGTTACCCTCACCTGGTTTAACCTGCCTGCTGAGGCAGCTTACCAGGGTGTGGCTGCTGTCGCATACTTCCAGCTCTCACCTGTGGCTCCAAGTAGCTGTGTGTACAGTGAGGATCAGAGAGAAAAAGAACCACTCAAGGAATGCGGCAATTCGAATCACTCAAAGGTACCTCTCCCATATGCCCCATACACCCCTTTCCCTTGGTACCATTGAGAGACATAGAGCTGTGCTCCAGGCTACTGCCAAGGAGAGAAGTTAATAGGATTGAACAAATAGAAAGGCAGTAAGTTAACTCTTGTTCCAGCCAATAAGGAATATTTCAGCCAGGAATAGTGGGAACACCAGCTGTGTCTGGTAAGATCTTTGTTAGCATTATACTGTTCACACAAGAAAAAAAAGGGTTGGGGGCCCCATTAGTCCATGCATTGATTTATTGTATGTGGAAGCTTGTGTGGTCTCCATAATGGGGCAGGATAAGCCAGTGGATGGAAATATACATGGTGTTTTTCAGTCTGGCATTGTTCAACTCTTAGTAAATGAAGGAACAAAAGTCTGGGGACCCCTAGAGAGGAGATCTACACTGCTGGAGAAGACTTGTCTGGATACTAAGGAATCCATCCCTCTGTAGGGTATGTCTACACTTCAATTAAAACCCACAGCTGGCCCGTGCCAGCTGGCTCAGGCTAAGGGCTGTTTACTTGCAGTATAGATATTCAGGATCAGTCTGGAACCTGGGCTGTAGGAACCTGTGAGGTGGCATGAAGCTGGGGACATGGGACAAGAATTCAGGGTAGTTCAGTGCAGCTGCTTGCTAACTCAAGAGAATGCCATAGCTAACAGATTGATTTTTATTTATATATTTGGTTCCAAAGAACTGAGACTCTGTTGTGCAACAGTGTCCATATAAAATGACACTTATTGACAGGTCAATAGATCACAATGAACCTGAATACACAGTCTGAATAGGGACTGCAATTCAGACATGTAAACAAACCAAGTTCTTATGGGAACTTCTTGTCACGCTATTAAAGAAGTTGGAGTATTGAAAACAATTGTCCGAACATTCCTATAACAATCATGTGCCAGGACATGCTAGTAACATGGAAAATAGCAAAACAATATTTTATCTAATTTACAGTTTCTCTCCTAGGAAGTTCTGAGGGCAGAGCACCTACCTGCCATCCCTTACTATGTGCTGCGTCTTGGAGATGCAATCTAGACTTTACATGTCAAGTAAATATAATCAACAGAATTACATGGAGTAAGATAGCATTTATTGCTACCCACCTTCCATATTACTGTCCCCCTGCCCTGTTACGAATAGGACAGAGAGATTTGACCAGCCCCAGTGTGACGGGTTGGATCACAGAAACCCCCTTGGGAGCTGCCACCCGATGTGCCAAGACTACCCCTGCTTCTGTTTTCCCTGCCAGCT
>NW_020675798.1:0-1685 GCF_002925995.2 Terrapene triunguis
AAAAAAAAAAAGTATGATTGTTTATTGTGGAGGTGTAATCAGTGATATTTTTGTCTATTTATTCTTTGCATTACCTTATGGGGAATGTGATGCATGGTTCTACTCTACTCTGGTGGGTTTTTTGAGGTTTTTTTCTGCACCCTGTTCAGATTATGTGCACATTTATTTCTTTGGTGGAGAATCTCATATTGTAACTTTATGGGAATTCTCAGCTGTATTTTATCAAATGACCTGTATTGTGAGTTCAAGTTCAATATCGCTGTCATCCCTTGCGGAAAAAGGTCTGTCTATTATAGACTTCATGTAGCTGACTATTGGCTGCCCACCACAGAGACGCTCTTCATCATACAAACAAGCTGTTCTGTGTGGGCAGACTCCAGCACCCGTATGGAACAGATAAGAGACAGAGCCATCCCTTGAGTTCAGCAAATCAGGGCAACTGCCCTGGGTCCCGCACTTTGGTGGGCCTTGCGCTTTGATAAAATCATGAGGAGGCGGGCGGGAAGGTGAGGCAGGAGGCAGACGGGCAAACGGGGAGGTGAGCAGCAGGCAGGAGAGGGGTGAGGAGGCGAGCGGCGGCCACCAACAGCCCCCCTACCAGAACCTCCCGCTCCCCCCAGCGCCTCCTGCCTGCCAATCAGTGCCACCTCCCTCAGAGTCTACCGCCTGCCGTGGATCAGATATTTCGTGGCGTCATGAGGTGCTGGGGAGGAGGGGAAAGGAGTGAGGGCACACTGTGCTTGGGAAGAGGCGTGGTGGGGCGGGAAGAGGCATGGTGGGGCAGTGGCGGAGTGGGGGCTTAACAAAGGTGGGAAGAAGCGGGGTGGGAAAAAGCAGGGCGGGGCTTTAGGGGAAGAGGTGGAGTGGGGGTGGATCCTGGGCAGAGCTGGGAGGGAGCACCCCCTGGCAGATTAGAAACTCAGCGCCTATGTCCTGGGCCCCGCATTCCACTAGAGATGGCCCTGATAAGAGAACATGCTTTTTGCTCTGAAGAGGCATCACTAGAAGATTCTTTGGAGAATCAGGCTCCCCGGCTAAACTGGCTATACCCCTTCTAGTCAATGGCATGCCTTTGACTTTTGGAACTGCAGCAGCCCACCTGCCCTCAGGACTTGTAACTGTGTGTGCAGGCACTTTGCACCACCACAACTGCTCCCCCAGCAGGATTTTCATTAGTTGGGTTTACTCAGGAATACACCAATGGTGAATTTTGCCCATAGTTTTAAAAACACTTTAGCATTCTGCTGGATGAAAGAACTCTGAAAATATAATGGTCTTATTAATAATAAACAGCATGTGAAAATGAAACCTAGACACTCAAATACACTACTTATTTTCCATTGCTCATGACCTGGGTAAATAAGCAAAGAGAATTCTACCTTTACTTGTCAAAGGTCATAGGGAATTCTGCCATATGTTCTTGTGGAATATTTCATGCACAGTAATTGATATTCCCGGAAAGTGCTAAATTATTTTTGCTTCCAATATATTGTTTGGTGTGCAAACTGAATAACTCTAAGGCCAATGTAAATCTAAGAAATATTGCAGGAATGTAGCATAATCATACAGACGAGTTACAATAAACTCTTTCTTCAGAGTGAAGTTAACTGCTGAAGCCGTGTGCTTCTAGGGCGTGTACCAAAGCCCAATGAAGGCAGCTGGAAACTTTCCAGTGATTTCAGTGG
>NW_020675799.1:0-3582 GCF_002925995.2 Terrapene triunguis
TCCCAGAGGGGAAGGTCTCTGGGCTGTTCCCTAACCCACATGGTGAATCTCTGAGGCAAGAAAATCCGCCAATAAGCGCAGGACCCACCAAGATAGAGGAGGAACTTTGTCACACAATGTATAGGCTTAGCTATGATTACTAGGCCATCATTAGTATGTTAAATCAAGCTTGTGTTGGGAGAGGTAAGCAATAGATGTTTATTAATTCTATCTAGTTTGGATCTAAATGCAACCCCCTCCCCAATAATAACATCTATACAGGGCCAGATTACCACTGGGGAGGTTGTAGGGGCGGAATTGGAAGAAAAGAGAAACAAGAGACTCCGTGAGAGCATTGCATTGCAATTTAGAACACAGTCAGTGCTTCCTCTAATTATATGGCACTGAGGTACCATGGCGTTAGGCACTTAGAGCAGGGGTGGGCAAACTACGCCCGGGGGCCACATCTGGCCTTCCAGACATTTTAATCCGGTCCTCGAGCTCCCACTGGGGAGCAGGGTCAGGGGCTTGCCCTGCTCCATGCGGCTCCCGGAAGCAGTGGCATGTCCCCCCTCCAGCTCCTATGTGTAGGGGCAGCCAAGGGGCTCCGCACACTGTCCCCACCCCAAGAGCCGCCCCCTCAGCTCCCATTGGCCAGGAACCATGACCAATGGGAGCTGCAGGGGCAGTGTCTGTGACAGGGCAGCGCGCAGAGCTGCCTGGCCGTTCCACCACGTAGGAGCTGTAGGGTGAAGATGCCGCTGCTTCTGGGAGCTGCTTGAGGTAAGTGCCGCCCGGAACTTGCATCCCTGACCCCCTCTTTCATCCCAAAGCCCTGCCCCAGCCCTGATCCTCCCTCCCACCCTCCAAACCCCTCGGTCCCAGCCTGAAGCACCCTCCTGCACCTGCAACCCCTCATCTCCAGCCCCACCCCAGAGCCCATGCCCCCAGCCGGAGCCCTCACCCCTTCCCGTACCCCAACCCCCAATTTTGTGAGCATTCATGGCCTTACATACAATTTCCATACCCAGATGTGGCCCTCAGGCCAAAAGATTTGCCCACCCCTGCCTTAGAGAAACCTTAACTATATGGATGTCTCATGTTAGGGTCTACCGAACAGCTCTAAGAGTTGAATACGGCCAACTCAATAATGCAGCATGTTCTCTAGTTCACAAACACAAGTTCATTACATTTTCATTGTGTTTACTTTCAAGCCTCCTTAAGAACAGGCTGGGTAACCACAAAGATGGAAAATTGATTAGGTCCTGGAAAAGGAAAAACAGACAACATGCCCTGGAATGTGCTCATCAGAGTTCAGCTAAAGTTGTAAAAACACCACCCACAAAAAAGCCGTGGTTGTAATTCAGTATTGATCTACATTTAACACAGAAGGTGGATTAATGCTAATATTCATAGAGCGGAGGACTGAGATTCAGAAGTCCTGGGTTCTGTTCTTGAATCTGCAACTGACTTGCTGTGTGACCTTGGGCAAGTCAGGTAACCTCTCAGTGAATTAGTTTCCACAGCTATAAAAAGTGTATAATTAAGTGACGATGGGTCAGATTAAACCCTGGTATAATTCTACTGAAACCAGTGAAGTCACACCAGGGATGAATTAGGACAAACATATGGTCTTGAGTGGTAGATAAAGCAATATACAGCTGCCAGGTTCAGTAAAGAGTGTCCTTCCCAGGAGTAAACACAAAATAGTGAAACTAAATTTTAGAACATCTTCAATCCCATTCAGAAACAACCTCTGCCAGCACTATCGCCTCTCTGAAGGCTCGGGCTGTGAAATCTCTTCCATAGTACATAAGAATGGCCATAGTGGGTCAGCCGAATATGTCCATCCAGCTCAGTATCCTGTCTTCTGGAAGTGGCCAATGCCAGATGCTTTCGAAGGAACGAACAGAACAAGGCATTTGTTGAGTGATCCATCCCTTGTCGTCCAGTCCTAGCTTCTGGCAGTTGGAGGTTTAGGGACATCCAGAGTGTAGGGTTGTGGCGTAGAACTAGATATAACCAAAGATTTTTGTTGCCCAAAAGATTCTCTGCTATAGTCTTCTCCCCATCCAGAATCATGATCAGCCTTTGCCTTCTTTATTCTGCAGAGAAACATAATAAATAAGTTTATTTACCCTAAAACTGTGTTTTTTTTCCTTTCATTTTCCATTGGTTTATTTTCTCCTTCGACCTCCTACTTTATTTCTGATCTTTAATCTTTAAACCATTGCCTTAATGTTTTTTCCTACTTCCCGTTTTCTCTGTCTTTACTTTTCCCGTACCCTTCCTCTGTGCTCCTTGTCCATCTCTGTGTCCCCAAGTCTACAGGTTTCCCCTCTGATAAACATTTATCTATTCCTGTCTCAGACCTTGTATTCTGCACTCTCGCATTCTCTACTGAAGTGACAGATGTCAAAGCGCTGTTAGATATGGGGTTCTCCAAATCCTTCACAGTGTGGACCACATCTTAATAGAGGGATTCTCTCATGGACACATCCTTGCCCATTTGCGATTGTGCAGACCACCTCCCCTCCTACTCACAATCATGGCACTAGTGTGGCAACTGGAAACCATGGAGGCAGCACCATATGACTATCCTGTTTTCCAGTGGCCACCAGTGAGTGCTCCACAGACCGCCAGTAGCCCATTGACTGCAGTGTGGGTCCATCTCCCTGTAAATACAAGATTGTTCCCTGCACATTTTCAAGCATTTTCTCCTCTCTAGATCTAAATGTCCTAAATAATGTCTTCCTGTGGGAGAATGTTCCACAACCTAATAGAGCCCACTTTATTGATATTCAGCTTATTTTTTCCCTGTTTTAGTTTCACCCCCTAGTTACCATATATTTCTCTGTATCACTATAAACAATCCCCCTCCTTCCTTGTTTACGTCCTTCACATATTTGTGGTTGGTTATCAGGTCACTTAGCCAGGCTGTCCATGTTTAGCTCTGTTAATCTTTCCTTATAAATCAATCCTGCCAGCCTCCCCGTATGGGTGTGTTTTTTTCTCTTCCCTGAATGTACTCCAATTAGTCAATGTCCTTCTGGTAACACAGTGCACAGAACTGAATGCAGAATCCTGGGTGTAGTCACACCAGGATTCCTTTTCCTCTCCTCCATTCTCTTCCCTTCCTTCATTCCGTTCTTCTTAGCATCGCTTCCTCTATTATGGTATCATAGAAATGTAGGGCTGGAAGGGAGCTTGAGAGGTTGTCTAGTCAGCCCCTTGTGCTGACACAGGACTAAGTATACCGAGACCATCCCAGAAAGGTTTGTCTAACCCAGGGGTCGGCAACCTTTCAGAAGCGGTGTGCCGAGTCTTCATTCATTCACTCTAATTTAAGGTTTTGCGTGCCGGTAATACATTTTAACATTTTTAGAAGGTCTCTTTCTATAAGTCTATATTATATAACTAAACTATTGTATGTAAAGTAAACAAGGTTTTCAAAATGTTTAAGAAGCGTCATTTAAAATTAAATTAAAATGCTGATCTTATGCCACCAGCCTGCTCAGCTCGCTGCCAGCCTGGGGTTCTGTTCACCTAGGCCGGCAGTGGGCTGATCAGGGCCTGCGGCCAGGACCCCAGACCTGGGGGGGG
>NW_020675800.1:0-1006 GCF_002925995.2 Terrapene triunguis
GGAGTGTTGTGGGTTGACCTCTTCTAACAGTGCGGTTAGTCTGTGTGCATCTGTGTGTGTGTGTGTGTGTGTGTGTGTGAGTGTGTGTGTGTGTGTGTGTGTGTGAGAGAGAGAGACACAGGATGGAAGCTGAAGACAGGAGTCGTCCCGCTCACTGCTCTCTCTGCTGCGAGCTGTAGAACTCCAGCCCCCAGCAGAGAGTTTGTTCTTAGCCAGCGAGGGCAGGTTTTTGTCTGAGCTCAGCCCGGCTCCCCTCGCTGTGTCTCGCACAGTGATAACGGGCGGTGTCCTCGGGCTTCAGGCCGGTCATTGACAGATACAGCAAGTTGTTGGGTTTGTCTCCGGAGATGGTGAATCGGCCTTGGACCTAGTTGGCGTAACGTACTTTACTGCCGGCCCACTAGCTTATATTTGTGACCCACTCCAGGCCTGTGTCCTTTTGAGTGCCGGGACGTGGGCGGACTCTAGCTCGCCCACTGCGAAAAGCCCCTCCCCCAGCCTAGGGAGGAGCTACTGAACCGAGAACCCACCAAGTTCAGGGGACAACAAAGGCAATAACGGGAACAGGCATGGGGGTCAAAGGCTCAAAACTAGGGGACCAGAAGGGGACACCGAGCAGAGAACCCTGGACAGCACCCAGTGCTCCTCAAAGGCAGCGGGAGAGCTGGCGGACGCTGCCCAGAGGATCTCTGCCCAGATACGTGAGCGGATAAAAGAATGAAAGACAGCCACACAGTCGCAGGTGTTACGAATGGCCACCTTGGCCCTGGCCAGGAGGAGGTTGAGGAGGTGGTCCTGAAACTTCGTAGGGCCTTGGATCAGGTGGGCCTAAATAAACAAGTGTGGGGAAAAGTGCAGCCAGACCCTCAATAAGAGGTTCTGGAGGAGCCGGAAGAGGGGTGTGCAAGAAGAGATGTGCAAAATTCAAGGACAGGCTACACCATGATCCTTGATGACAAAATCTCCTCTCTTCCCTTTTCTTATTTCATTGGTTATGGTTTGAAAA
>NW_020675801.1:0-1963 GCF_002925995.2 Terrapene triunguis
GCTGTAGAGCTCTTCAGCCATTTTTCATCTAAACGTTTTTTGACGGAAAAGTCTTTTACAATCAGATTTGAACCAGACTCACAAAACATTCCAGTTTCAAACAAGTTCACAATATTTGAGGTATTTGATTTTGGTTGAAATGTTTTGATTTTTTGAAAAACTTTGAAACAAAATTTTGAATTGTTTCCAGAATGTCGTTTTGTTTCTCTCGTGTTTTTACTCCTCCCCCTGTTTCTTTCTGAGCAACTGTAATTGTCTGCCTGTTGGTTTCCAGGTGGAGTTGAACGTACTAGTTTTGACCTATACAGCCTACAATGGCTTGTGTCCTGTCTTCCTGAGAGACACCTCTCTGGGCCAGCCTGCCACAGCAGACACACCGCTGGCATTAAAGAGAAAGAGTTACCAGTACGTCTTCTCCATGAGGCAATCTTTGCTTTGGAGCTAGCGCCCTCATTACATCCAAAGTGGCCTAATGTGTTGACCTTAAAAGCCCCTGCAAAAGCCCATCTACTTGACAGGGCATTTGGAGAAGTGGGTGGTGTGGGATGGGGGATGTTCTGCTGATTTGATTTCGTGGCTGTGAGCTGATTTATTGTGTTGTGTTGTGATGTTGGGTGGTTATTTTCCAGCAGCTGGTTGTCAGGGCACTTACAGTCTGTATGTGGGCATGTTTCTGGAGTTCAATCTGCACCAATAAGTGAATAAATTGATGAAGATTTTAAGCAGCAAGGAAGGAGACGCTCTGACTGATTATCCTGGGAACAGAGGGGTGAACGCAGAGTGCGGAGTTCACTGCTGCATTACCCCAGTGTTCTGCCAGTGTCACCCCACAGGTTCCAGGGATTGCAGGGCAGTAAGACCAAGTAGGGAGGAACTGAGCTTGGCATCTACAGAGCCAAAGCTGAGAAAGGGAAGATAGACGTGGTTGAAGCCTCATCCCAGGTTTATTCACTAGACAGGCTGGGATTGCTGTTTGTCCTGGTCTCCTGGGGAAGGATTGGATCGGACCCTTCTAGGAGCCAACTTGTGGAAAGCGTGGGCCCTGCTTCAGAAACTGCTTTCTGATTGGCTGAAGTTGTAGCTTATTTAAAAACAAACAAAAACCAAGGTGGGCAGACCCAGACGTGAGGTACAGAGACAAGAGCCTTGTTACTGTGGTTTGGATTTTGGATTCGTGGCCAATAGGAAGATGAAAAGTTTGTGGGCTCATCTCTCAACAGTCATGCTCCCCACCTTAGGGTGCAGTTCCCGAGGCCGGCAGGCTTCTGTCTGAGCTAACAGAGCTCAGAGGGCTCTGAACTGGGCCCAGAGGTTGGTACCGCTTCTGGGGCACATTCAAAGGCTGGCTTTGAATGGGGGAAGTTGGAACCATTTCAGAGAAACGACAGTATCAGTCAGGCTGGTCACGCAGCATTTGGACTGGCTACATTGACCCCACAGCAGATCCACTGGCTGTATTGTTCCACCTGGGTAATATTCTCCTTCCTCTCACCCGTCCCGGGATTGTACAGATTCCATGTGGCAATCTCAGCAAGTGCTAGGCATCTAGTGTATTGTTCTTCGTGTAAAAAACCAGTCAAGCATTTTAATAGGCTACTATTTATAGAATAGAATATCAGGGTTGGAAGGGACCTCAGGAGGTCATCTAGTCCAACCCCCTGCTCAGGGCAGGACCAATCCCCAGACAGATTTTTGCCCCATACCCCTAAATGGCCCCCTCAAGGATTGAACTCACAACCTGGGGTTTAGCAGGCCAATGCTCAAACCACTGAGCTATCCCTCTCCTTTCTCAGGAAACACAACGAGCGGCAACTCCGCCATAAAGCCAAGCTCCGCAGAGCCAAGGAGACATTTGTTCATGAAGTGAAGCAAAGAGATGTGAGGATTAAACAGCTTGAAAGTGAAATGGTGCTGTCCAGGAGCCAGACGGGAAAGGTGAGGAAGCAGATGACAGAGCTTTCCA
>NW_020675802.1:0-3706 GCF_002925995.2 Terrapene triunguis
TTTATTTCCTGGCAACAGTCACATGACATGGGTGGGGTTATAAAAGGCTGTTAGTACTATCACATGACTTAATTTGCTATTCTTGCACACAGTGATTAGAGATTTCACATATTGCCATTTTCCTTTTAGAGGAAGATAATGGCCAGACTTTGCTACTCTTATGTTAATTATAGCTTACTCTGCAAGTGGTTCCGCTGAAATCCATGACACTACTGGCAGAGTAAACTACTATTCAACAAGAGTGTGGAGAGGCAAAGTTGGGTGTCGGGATGAGCAAAAGCTGTTTTAGGTATGGTGGTAGGCAGAGGTTGCAGAATTGCAATACACCTTGCTTCTCTAACGAAAATAAGTATTGAGTACTTTCTATTTTTTGAGTGAGCACTTGTGCCAGGGTAGAGATGTTTGAAAGTGAGCAAAACACTGCTTCTCAATTAGAGATGGTCAAATATGTCCCTTTTTCCAACGAAAAAATTAATTAAAACTTCAACCAGCTGTGTTCTTAACCTGGGGATTATAAAGTCACAAGTATCTTGCCTTTCCTATGTTGCTAAATATGAGGAGGTCCTGGCTGGATGGAAGGGGGATCAAAACAAGATTACTAGTTTGGAGGTATCACTCATCAACAGCTTAGACTAGTCGTAATCAATGCTCTTGTTTTGTTCAGCCTCACCTTCATAAAGCTATAGGGTACATGTTACTGAATATCCCACAAACAGCTGAGCAGTGTAGAAATTGGAGTATGGCAGGTAGAAGAATAAAATATATTGAGTAACATCTGCATAGCTATGAAGATTATGCCTCTCTAGGGCTGAGCCAAACATTAATAAAACAAACAACAACCCCCACCCTGAAAGTGGGGACACCCCACAGAAAGAAGCACCAGCTGATTTTAGTCTTTTTGGGTGAGTATATCATTGAACAGCATGTAAAATTGGATTTAAACCACAACAAAGCTCTAGATGGCATCTTCAGCAACACACTGCCTTCTAACACATTGTTGGAGCAAAATGAAGTGTACCAGCTACTGAATTTGCTAGCCCACTTCCCTAGCGATCTCCAGTCCAAGTGTTTGGCCATACTTGAGCCTACTTAGTTTATCAATGACAGTTTGCTTGTAGTCTGTTGTAGGTACTTCTATTACCTTAGTATCTGAGTGTCTCACAATCTGTATTGTATTCACTCTCTCAACATGCTTCTGATGTAGGAGAGCACTACTATCCCCATTTTACAGGTATGGAGCTTAAGCACAGAGAGGCTAAGTGACTTACCCAAGGTCGTACAAGACGTTTGTAGAGGAACAGGGACTTGAACCCAGCTTTCCCAAATCCTAGTGCCTTAACCACTGGAAATATATCTTGCTGAGTATAGAAACTTGTTAAGAAGCCATGATTAGTCATTATTTTCCAATCTAGTTGATGGTTAAGAAAACATTTATAATTAAATCAGGATTTCTGTTCCTCTCTAGATAGTAGGGATATAGAGCAAATAATCAGGTACAATTTCTGGGGAAGCATGTGATAAAGAAGTTTTCTTAAAACAGAGGAGATGAAACATTGTGGGTTGAGCTGCTCACACCAACAGCTGTTCTTATAGATAAAACAGGAAGAAAAGTAACTTATACAATGTTTTCACTTACCTCTAAAACATAGAGGGTTAGATTATGATACCTTTAAATCATGTTGAACAGTACTTTAGTACACTAGTGAGGTTGTTGAAATCAGTGGGACTTCTTGTGCAGTAAGGTACTACTCAGTGTGAGCAAGCAGGTCTAGCCCAAAGTGACGAAAAGCTGCAAAGTAAACATTATAGCATTGTCTTGCAATTCTAGAAGCCAGGAACTTCTGAGCTGTAATTCTGGCTCTGACTTGACATCTAGCCTTGCACAAGTTATTTTGGTCAAAACTTTGTTTCCAGTAGTGAGGCACTTAAATAAAAGCTGAAGACAATGAGTGCTGTGGATGGTCAAAGTTTCTGAAAATGAGACCCTATATTTAGATGCCTAAAGTATGGCTTTGACTGTAGGTGGGTAACTTTACATGTTCAAGCTTCAAAATTTTGGCCTAAACCTCTGTAATTCAGTGTCCCTGTTCCCATGGGAATAATGGTACTTCACAGGAGTGTTTCTGAAGATTACTTAATGTCTGTTCAACCCTTTGAAGATGTACAGCTCTGCATCGCTAAATAAAATTTGTAAGTGTTTATAGAAATCTCCTGTTTAAAAAAACAAACCAGAACAAAAAACCCTCTTCTATTAGGCAGTAATTCATTAGAGCTTGTCTATATAGGAATATATTTAATAGCTATTAAGTGTATCCTCTAATCATAATGAGAATAATGCTTAACACTATTTTCTCCAAAGTGCTGAACAAACATTAATTAATAACAGTCCAAAGGAAAAACCAGATAAGAGTCAATAGATGGCATTGAGAATTTCTGCTATATTTATCCTTTTGGCTATCTTTGCCTAAAGGTAATTGTAATGGAATTCCATTATTTAAAAGTCAGAATGTTAAAGTTCTAAAGAAATTAAGAGCTTCCCATAAACATCCTGCCTGTGAATGGCTAGGGAAATTGCATTTTCTATAAATGAGTTTGAGGGATGGAAAAGGAGAGACATAAGGGAAGATTGTTGTTTTAAGAGGCAAAGCACACCTCCACTTCAAAAATATTCCTCTGCAGCAAGCCCAGGAGTAGTCTGTTCAATCTCACCAAAATATATAGTGTTGTATACCATACTTGTGAGTTTACAGCACTCTCAACCTACACTGTTAGCTCAGTTATGTACTAGATTATGCCAATAACAACTAGGGCTGTTATTGATTTATATTCAAATACCCCAGTACTGGGAAGAACTCACTCCGATGATATTATTGTGGAATTAACAGCTCCCTACTGCTCAACTCTGAGCAACAGATGGAAAACCTTGTAGGGTGATCTATTGCTGATTTATTTAGGGCCAGAATCTTCCAGGTATTTAAATGGGTGTACGAAGCAGGGGCAGTATGGTTCATGATAAATATTAAAGAATACTTGGATAAGTGAGATGTTTTTAAATCAGTAGGGACTGATGAAATCACCCTAGGGTACATAAAGAACTAGCTGAAGCAATAGCTAACAGTTCCCAGATTATCTTTGAAAAGGGGAACAGAAAATCTGGGGAATTATAGTCCAGTCACCTTAATTTTGATACCTGACGAGATACAGAAACAAATTATTAAATCAATTTGTAATTCTCTACAACAGGGGTAGGCAACCTTTCACAAGTGGTGTACCGAGTCTTCATTTATTCACTTTAATTTAAGGTTTCGCGTGCCAATAATACGTGTTAATGTTTTTTAGAAGGTGTCTCTCTCAGAGTCTATATTATATAACTAAACTATTGTTGTACGTAAAGTAAACAAGGTTTTCTAAATGTTTAAGAAGCTTCATTTAAAATTAAATTAAAATGCTGATCTTACGCCGCCAGCCTGCTCAGCCCGCTTCCAGCCTGGGGTTCTGTTCACCTCAGCCTGCAGCGGGCTGAGCAGGGCCTGTGGCCGGGACGCCGGCTGGCAAGGGGCCGGCAGCCGGGACCCCAGACCTGGGGGGCGGGTTCAGGGGTCAGGGCAGAGGGTGCAGGACAGAAGGCTGTGTGTGTGTGGGGGGGTTCAGAGGTCAGGGCAGAGGGCAGTGGGGATGTGGGGGGTTCAGGGCAGAAGGCTGGGGG
>NW_020675803.1:0-1500 GCF_002925995.2 Terrapene triunguis
CGGCAAATTAGAAACTCGGCACCTATGTCCTGGCACCACACCCACCTAGGGATGGCCCTGCCTATGCACTTCACAGAGTTCTTGAAAGCACCATGGCTTCTTCAGACCTAATATCTCCCAGTGCTCTTGCTGGGGAGTCCCTCTTCAGAGTGCCCAAAACCTTGGGCTGTGCCTTATGTGTGAGTAGATTTTTTTGCCAACTTACTGTAAATTTGCATTTTCAAATGTTACTTACAAATTACATCATTTAAAAATTAGCTATACATTAATGAGAAATAACATTAACAGACAACATTAACTCAGTAGTACAGCTTGTTACAAATGGTATATGTACAATCATATAAATGTAGGGCTGGAACGGACCTTGAGAAATCATCAAATCCAGCCCTCTGCGCTGATGCCGAACCAAGTTAACCTAACCATCCCTGACAGGTGTTTGTCCAACCTGTTCTTAAAAAACACCAATTATGGGGATTCCACAACTTCCCTTGGAAGCCTATTTCAGTGTTTAACTGCCCCTATAGTTAGAAAGTTTGTCCTAATGTCTAACCTAAAGGTATGTCTATACTGGCAGAGTTACATCACTGGCAGTTGCCTCTCAGAGAGAGCTGAAGGGAAACCACTGTTGTGTGTTCACACTGTCAGCTGCCTGCACAATAGTGTGTTCACACTTGCGGCACTTGCCGTGGTATTTGGAGTGGTGCACTCTGGGCTTCTATCCTACAGAGCACCTCTTCCTCTTCTGCCGCTAAGAGTTGTGGGAAGGCGGAAGGGGCCGCGGGGCATCCTGGGTCCTGTCCCAGTGCCCCATGATGCATTACTTTGCATCCCAGAAATCCCTGTGCTTCTGTCTGCATTTGGTGCCATCTTTCAACGGTTTGTGTACTCCGCACTCTGCCTCTTGGGTCTGCAGGAATGGATCCTGTACTGTTAACCAATATGCTGCTCGCTCTCACTAACACGTCACAAGTGGCAGTGGAGTTATTCCTTAACCAACAAAGGCAAGAGGAGTTTGACATTGATTTCACCATGCATAGTAGCTGTGACACAAGATTGCTTGTGGCATTCAGGAAGGGGCTGACCACAGTGGAAGGTCATGCAAATTTGGGATGACAAGCAGTGGCTGAAGAACTTTCAGATGAGGAAAGCCACATTCATGGGACTATGTGATTAGCTCACCCCAGCCCTACGGTGCAAGGACTTGAGAATGAGAGCTGCCCTGTTGTTGAAGAAGCGCGAGGTGATTGCACTGTGGAAGCTGGCTACTCCAGACTGCTACCAATCGGTCACTAACCAGTTTGGAGTGGGAAAATTGACCGTTGGACTTGTGTTGATGGAAGTGTTCAGGGCCATTAATGGAATCCTGCTCCAAAAGACAACGTTGACTCTGGGCAACGTGTGTGACATTGTGGATGGCTTTGCACAAATGGGCTTCCCTAACTGTGGAGGGGCGATAGATAGCACGCATATTCCAAGTCTGGCACCAGACCACCTAGCCAC
>NW_020675804.1:0-3321 GCF_002925995.2 Terrapene triunguis
CTGGACTTTTAGTGGTCCGGTCGAAAACTGAACACCTGGCAACCCTAGTTAAACCCCTGACAATTAATAACAAACAAAACAATAAAAACACAGCACTAAAAAATTACACTAATTGAACATGATGCAAATCACATTAAAATTGAATAAATTAATATTGCATCATTAGATTAATGTATTTATCTTACATTCAAATGAAGTAACATTAAAAAAAACCCAAACGTTTTGTATATATGCTTTATCTAACAATTTGAGGAGGTGGCTGTCTCTTTAACCATCAAATAGCAGGGTATTATCATTGCCAATTAAATCTATACCTATACTCCAACCAAAGGACTTTAAAAAAGGGAAATAAATTCCTAGCTAAAAATAGTATTTAGATTATAACTCTCATACCAATTGAGAACTAACTACCCAGATCTTAGTGGTTAGATGATCATTCTTTTCCTGCCTCCCCCCACCCCATATGTGTGTATATAATCAATATAAGATGTTACAATACAATTTATAAGAGACACAAGTTATATTAAACCCAACTTGATATATTTAATTAACAAAGAATTTCAGGTGACGGTTACACTTTAAGGCTAGTAATACATGTGTCCCTATGGTTCATAAATGTGTGACCCCTCTTCAAAGCAGCAAAGTACCTAACAAAGCTGCTCCTAAACTATTTCTCCAGGTGCCATCTTCATCGCACCTTCATATACCCACATACCTTCTCTCAAGCTTTCTGGCACAGACAGGCAGTTAGCTGAGAGAGACTTCCTCATGCATATTCTGTAGCCTCTGTACTTCAGGAACCAGAGTGAGACCAGGGAATATTCACATTTGAACCACAACTGTCTTTACTAGGTACATAACAAGAAGGCTCCTCCAGACTTCGAGCATGCAGACCTGATGAGACACCCCTTGAGCTGGGAGGCCCTCTGGTGACTACACATGACTAGTTTGAAAGAGACAGTACCACAGCATAGTACATCTCCCTTTAGTCATTCCTAAAGTCCCTCCCAATAAATAACTTCTCAAACCAAACCATGTCCTCAACACCAGGCCTGAGACATGAGAAGTGTATTACTGCACTGCTGACTGCTTGCTATTTAATTTTCATCTGCATGAGTTAGTTTGTCAACACTCTACCAGTTGGAGCTCAATCTGCTTCTGCATGTATTTCCTATATAAAATGTTCATACAAGCCTTGGTATCATGCTGGCATGCACAACTGATGTCCACTTATTGTGAATTTACTTTCTGATAGTTCTGATACAACCAGTGTCTCGGAAGACGGCCATGTTGATTGTGCCTGGTGGTTTCTGGTCCACGCATTGCGTGCTGCTCCTGTGATGCTTACGATTTAGATGTCTGTTGTGTATTTGTTGTTGGGTATCATATGGTCAGATCTTAAGTGTGTTCTATTAAGTCTGTATCTTTCTCCTGTACGTGTCTCAATGTGATATGACCTTGGCTCCAGACCTGTTGCTCCCACCCATGTTTATTGCCAACCTAGTGTTGTTTCCATGCACAGTGGATCTCAAGGATGGAAAACAGACAGTAGCATAGCTGTCAGGGCTGGCTCTAGGATTTTTGCCGCCCCAAGCAAAAAAATTTTTGGTCGCCCCCCTTTTTTTGGTGCCCCCCCTTCCCCCGCCCCCCACAACTCCACCCCTTCTGAACCCCTTCCCCAAATCCCCAGCCCCGCCTCCTCCCCTGGGCGTGCCGCATTTCCCGCCCCCCATTGCTTCCTGCGGGCCCCCCCTCGACCTCCTTCCCTAGCTCACCTCCGCGCTGCCTGCTCCCCCAGGCGCACCGCCGCTCCGCTTCTCCCCCCTCCCTCTCAGGTGAGGGAGGGGGGAGAAGCGGAGCGGCGGCGCGTTCAGGGGAGCAGGAGGAGCGGAGGTGAGCTAGGGTTGGGGGGCGCAGGAATTAAGGGGGGGTAGAGGAACCACTCCCCGCTCCAGGTCACCTCCACTCCACCACCACTGCCTCCCCCAAGCGCCTGCCGCTCGGCTTCTCCTCCCTCCCAGCCTTGCTGCGCGAAACAGCTGTTTCATGCGTGGCAAGCCTGGGAGGGAGGGAGGGGGGAGAAGTGGAGCGGCAGCGGCATGCTCAGGGGAGCAGGCGGAGGCGGAGCAGAGGCGAGCTGGGGCGGCAGGGATACTTTTTCCCCATGCCCCGGAGTCGGCGCCTATGATGGCCGGCACCAGAATGCCGCCCCAAGCACCTGCTTGTTTTGCTGGTGCCTGGAGCCGGCCCTGGTAGCTGTCCAGTCATAGTATTTCTTCTGTTTTTCCTGTAGCTGCTTGAATATAAAGAAATATAAAGTTTAAACACAACTACCCTGAGTGTACCTGCATTATGGTAGATAGCCTTACACTGCGAGGCCCTCTGGTGATAACTCATGACTAATTTTAAAGAGACACTACTACAATGTACTACATCCTCACTCCATCAAATATAGTTAAAAATGATGGATGGCCAGTGAAGGACATCTCCCTACTAACAAAGATGAAAGGGGGGAAAAAGAAAGAGTGATAGGTGGTCATTCTAATTTCTTAATCTCTTTTTAAGTTCCTCTGGAATGTTCGTTCCCATGGAGTGTGGTCTTCTGGGATTGGCTCCCCTTTATTTTCTTCTCTGTGCACCACAATCATTACTGGTATAAATTAGGGCTGTTGATTAATTGCAGCTAACTCACGCGATTAACTAAAAATAATTAATCATGATTAAAACAATTAATCGTGATTAATTGCCGTTTTAATTGCACTGTTATTTCAATTGGTGTCTATTGGTTTATTTAATATTTTGGATGTTTTTCTACATTTTCATATATATATATAGATGTGTGTGTGTGTGTGTATATATGTGTGTGTGTGTGTATGTATATATAGTATTCTGTGTTGTAATTGAAATCAAAGTGTATATTTTTTATTATAAATATTTTCTCTGTAAAAATGATAAACAAAAGAAAGTGTTTTTCAGTTCACCTCATACAAGTACTGTAGTGCAATCTCTTTGTCATGGAAGTGCAACTTACAAATGTAGATTTTTTTTTTTTACATAACTGCACTCAAAAACAAAACAATGTAAAACTTCAGAGCCTACAAATCCACTTAGTCCTCCTCCTTGTTCAGCCAATCGCTCAGACAAACAAGTTTGTTTACATTTACAGGAGATAATGCTGCCCTCTTCTTATTTACAGGTGTCACCAGAAAGTGAGAACAGGCATTTGCATGGCACTTTTGTAGCCAGCATTGCTAGGGTTACCATATTTCAGCAAGCAAAAAAGAGGACGGGAGGAGCCCCGCCCCAGTCCTGCCCTAGCCC
>NW_020675805.1:0-8513 GCF_002925995.2 Terrapene triunguis
GAAGTGGAGGAGGGGCTCTCTCTGGCTGTCGGAGCCCCATGTAAGTGGCACCATCCGTCCGGCTGCCCTGTCAGCAGCGCGCGCTCTGCATGTGGGGGAGTCCGGACATTTACAAATTCCCCCCGGACGCTATTTTTAACTCTAAAAGCCGGACATGTCCGGGGGAATCCGGACGAATGGTAACCCTAGCATTGCAAGGTATTTACGTGCCAGATATGCTAAACATTCGTATACCCCTTCATGCTTCGGACACCATTCCAGAGGACGCTCATTTAAAAAAACCTAATGCATTAATTAAATTTGTGACTGAACTCCTTGGGGGAGAATTGTATGTTCCCTGCTCTGTTTTACCCACATTCAGGGACGGATTAACCTTTTGTGGGCCTGGCTCCAAACATATTTATGGGCCCCCATGGGGGCAATGGAACATGGCACGGGTGGGTGGGTGTCAGTCCCCGGAGTGAGGGGCCAGCCAGGGCCAATGGGGCATGACGTGGAGAGGGCAGCCCCGCTCTGCCCAGCCCAGTGAGAGGGCACTGTTTACAAACTGGCAGTTGCCAGATGCACAGTGGCCCGCCTGGCCCTGTGCTTCCAGCATGCCCCTTCCCCTTGGGAGCGGGCCCATGCCATGACACACATCCCCCCCCTCCCTCACCCAACACCAGAACACCTCCCCCCCATTCCTTATGGCCAGAGCCCACCCCCAGACCCGCTATGCCCAGCGCGCCCCCCCCAGACCTTGCCACAAATGCACAGTGTCCTGCACAAAACCACCCCTGCCCAGCGCCCCCCTGCACATAGCCCCACCACAACTGCCCAGCACCCTGTTGCCTGCCTAAAAAGGCCCGAGATGGCAAACAGGGGGTTCGTCGCCCGGTGTGCTTGGCACCAATAAAGACACCGAGGGGAGAAAGCAAGCCAAGTTTATTTCAGAGCTCTGAAATGGCACTAGGAGACCAGCATGTCTCAAATCCAGTGCAACAAATACAAACAAATTTTACCTTTTATACTCCAAACTGTTTGCATACATCTCTTTGTCTGGCTGTTCCCCTCCCTTCCAGACAACTGTTACAATAAGCTCTACATAAGCTTGTGAGAAAACTTTCTCCGTCTCTGCGACCTTGGGTTAGACGTCTGCAAACTAACTACCCCTCCTTTCCCCGCTCCTTATCTCTATTATTTCTGCTAGTGTGAGTGAAACTGCAGCCATCTGCTAGAAACGCTGACCAATACATTTCTGCTTCAGCCTGCTTCAGAGCATGTAAGCAGTTAGCACAGAAGTAGGTGAGAGTTCACAAGATGGGGTTTGGGGGTTCAGGGAGGCCCAGAGCAAAAGAGTTTCATTGACACTTTTGGCCTTCCGCTCTCCCGAGTTACCTGGTAGCTATACCTAGTGGACCCCAACAACCCCACACAGAACCCCCACTCCCTAGTGCCCCAACACACAGAGATCTTCCCCGTCCCCACCCAGCACCCCCCGAGACCTTCCAGCGACCCACTCCCCCATGCCCTGCCTCTTGGCCGCACTCACCGGCCCTACTGGGAGGCAGTTGTGTCTGCCGGGCTGAGCCGGCAGTGCAGCCAGGGCTGGTTGCGGGGCGGGGAATTACTCCGGTCCCTCAGGAGTGGCACCATCAGCCAGGCCAGGGCCTGCTCTGGCCAGGCTCCCTTAGGACCCATTTGCTTGGAGGGGCCCAGCCAAGCGGAGAGAAGCAAGTGGCTGGTGGGGTCTCAGGACACAGTGAAGCAGAGCAAGCCGGGATCCCTTCTGAGCATGGGCCAGGCTCCGTGGCCACTAGCGCCATTGCAAACCTGGCATTGCCCGCATTCTGCCATATATTTCATGTCATAGCAGTCTCAGATGATGACCCAGCATGTTGTTCATTTTAAGAACACTTTCACTGCAGATTTGACAAAACGCAAAGAAGGTACCAATGTGAGATTTCTAAAAATAGCTGGAGCACTTGACCCAGGGTTTAAAAATCTGAAGTGCCTTCCAAAATCTGAGAGGGACAAGGTGTGGAGCATGCTTTCAGAAGTCTTAAAAGAGCAACACTCTGATGCAGAAACTACAGAATCCAAACCAACAGAAAAGAAAATCAACCTTCTGCTGGTGGCATCTGACTCAGATAATGAAAATGAACATGCGTCAGTCCGCACTGCTTTGGATTGTTATTGAGCAGAAGCCGTTGTCAGCATGGACGCATGTCCTCTGGAAATGGTGGTTGAAGCATGAAGGGACATATGAATCTTTAGCACATCTGGCACATAAATATCTTGCAATGCTGGCTACAACAGTGCCATGTGAACGCCTGTTCTCACTTTCAGGTGATGTAAACAAGAAGCAGGCAGTATTATTTCCTGCAAATTTAAACAAACTTGTTTGTCTGAGCGATTGGCTGAACATGAAGTAGGACTGAATGGACTTGCAGGGTCTAAAATTTTACATTGCATTATTTTTGAATGCAGTTATTTTCTGTACATAATTCTACATTTGTAAATTCAATTTTCATGATAGAGATTGCACTACAGTACTTGTATTAGGTGAATTGAAAAATCCTATGTCTCTTGGTTTTTTTGCAGTGCAAATACTTGTAATCAAAAATAAATATAATATATATATTTGAAAATGTAGAAAATATCCAAAATATTTAAATGGTATTCTATTATTGTTTAACAGTGTGATTAATCGCAATTCATTTTTTTAACTGCTTGACAGCCCTAATTTAAATATGAACGGGCACATCTCTGGCAATAGCATTACTTTGAAGATGATGTAATACATATTGCTCTGACACATTTGAATGATTGATTACTTCTGGGATTTTTACTATTTATTTCTAAAACAGGATTTGGGATTATGAAAAGGCTAGATGCTGGTTGACTTTGCTCACAACTATATTAGGTATTCTAGGTCACATTTGAGACACTTGGACTTAATAGTCCAAGTTTCCTTCTAAAAAATTCTGTCATCCGATACACGTACACAGCTCTCCATGAAGTCAGTCAGAGCTTTTCCTGGGCATCCAAGAGGATAATATGATTCTCAATAGTGGTAAATTGAATTAAAAGAATGCCTATTTTCTCTAATTTGAGATGCCAGCTTTGAAAGAATCTCTATTTTAGCTGTTTGTTTCTGACAGGTAATCTCAGTAGAACTAGAAACAAACCTGATGTGCTGTCCATTTCAAATCTAATACATGAAAGCCAAGCCAGTCATTATCTTGGGAGATCTGGAAATCCAGATTGAATAAGAATAGCAGCAACTGAATGACAATGAATGGATTGTTAATTTCCAATGCTAGATTTTTTTATTCAATTATTAATTTATTGAATGTTGCTATACAATTAGCAGTAAATCCCAATAATTTCACCAATATTAGAATGCTATAGTCAAAAATAATACCAGAACTGGCGTTGGCACTTGAAGTGGCGATACCATGCAATTTTACATATGCTGTCTCTTTATCACTCACTCCATGATTACAACACAATGCACAGAAATGGACTAGTGATGTTGAGGATGGATCTTCAAAATTATCTTTGGTATCTCCCCAAATATTTGGATAGTTCTTAGTCCATACCACCACATTGAGGTAGGCAGATAAGTATTAAGGGGAGATCAAGTCAGAGAGTTTAAGGTGAAAATTCACATAATTGCTAGTTTAAAAGCTGGGAATTTATTAAATGGCTTGATTTAAGAAAAGCTGAGAACTAGCCGCTTCCATTGACCTCTATGGAAGCTGCAGGGCACCGCACCTTTGAAAATCAGACTATTAGGTGCCTCTCTCTGAACACTCACATATGAAAAGGTTTTGGTCTATGTGATTTGGCCGAGGCCCAGTACAGAGGCACTGTCAGAGCTGGGATTCGAATTCACAAGTTCCTTGCTTCCAGACCCAGGCTTAATTTATCAACTGCTTCTCACGCTACCTCTTGCACTACCTCCCTTTTTTTGTCAGAAGACACACACATTGGCTGCTCAGCAGAAGAGTGATTCAGTGGCAGGCAGGTGGCTGGCAGCCAGAAGGGAACTTGTGGTGGTTCCAATACTAGGCATGCAGCTCAGATAGCCCTTGCACCCTGTAACAGGATGTCGCCCTTTCAGAACCCTGCTATTCTGCTGGCTATGCTGGCAAGTAAACCAGGTAGGGCTCATTCGCTCCCATCCAGGGTATCAAAGTATTTATGTGCCTTTTTGAGGCAGAAGAGGGAACTAAGAGCAGTGAGAAATCCTGGGAAGAAATCAAGTTTGGGAGAAAACTTAAGAGTGAGGTTCATGTTGTGTTATTTAAGTTACCAATAAAGGCAAACCTCAGGCAGGGGTAAGTTTTAGACACTAAGCCACAGGGGGGCTGGAACAGTTTGTACAGTGAGGGTGCTGAAAGCCATTGAACCAAACTGGAAACCCTGTATGTGATGGAAACTATTTAAAGCGGCAGCACTTGTGCTAACCCAGGGCGGGTGTGTTCTGCATTGAATGTGGTATTAGTACTCTACCCATTCACACTTTAACCAAAACTCCAAAATGGTCTGTCGCTGCCTTCCCTCTTCCCAAATGGAGGAAACTGCAGCTATAGGTTTTCACAAGACACACAGGCTAGCCTTGAGTAATGTGAAGAATACATGAATTTCTAGAATAATCAGAATGATAAATTATTAACTCCGAAAGTCCGCTTATGTTTTCCAGTCTTTCCCCACAATGAAAAAGGCTGGAGGTTTACTATTTTCCAATGAAACCTAAAATTAGTCTTTGACATTGATAGGCTGTCAGAAGTATTGGTGAGCCTTCAGCCACAGACATCATGGTGTCCTAAAGACTGGCTCAGCAGCTACAGCCGTATATATTTGTTTAAATATAAGTACAGAAAGGGAGGAAAAGCTTGTTTCTCTCTCTGTAATGTACAGTTTGAGGGTTTTTTATTATAAACTAAAACAAGACCCACATTTTTTTGTCAATATGCTGGCACTGAATTGAAATAATATTGTATAACACTTATAATTTCCATAGTGCTTTTCATCTTCACAGGTGGGCTTCTACAGAGTCAAGGGGAGGAGGAGAACAAAGCTATGGCTTGCGTTCCCTCCCACCCATCCATTTGGGACCTGCTGGGTTTTATTTCCTTAGACATTGGAGGTGTAGGGGGATAACTTCACCCTGAACTGTCTCATATTTAGATCATAAAACTCTTTGGGGCAGAGACTGTGTGTGCGCACATGCGTACAGTGCCCAGCACAATCGGTCCCTGATCCTTGATCAGAGCCTCTAGATGCTACCACAATATAAGTGAATAATAATAATCTATTATTTAGGGGTGTAAAAGAGGCTTGGTAAAGTAAATAAAAATGGAAATAGAAATCAAAATATTGCCATAGATGAATTTTTTTTCATTTTACTGCAGACTGAGAAAATTGTGTAACCAGTATTGAATTGAATTATCTCAAAACTGGATGTAGTTTAACAATCAACGTAACTCTCTGGGATGAGGGGGAAATGTGCTTATAATTATTTATGACATCAGTACTTAGATTGAGTTCCTGAATGCTCCTAGCACCACAGAAATGCCGTCTGGATTTTATTTTGGTCTGGTGCCATCTCTAAACTGCTCCTAATATAGTACATAGAATAACATTATAAAAATGTGGTTTCTGACAGTAATCCTATCAATGGTTCTTGTTAACAATCCTTTTAAATGTTCACACCTTATTAATTATTTAGATAATGTATAGGATAAGATAAGATACTATTGTCTGAAAAAGGAAGAGACTAGCACGTTAGTGTCCTGAACTGAGCAGAGTCCGGCTCTTTCAGACTTTTGAATGGCCTCCTAGTTGTACTTTTGTTTTTGTAATGGTGCTGATTTGTCACGTACATACAATGGCTGTAATCCCCACAACCAAACTTGTCTGTCATTTTCCACTGAATAATACACCGAGAATTAAAAAAGTCTGATGATGAGTAGGATCTCATTTAAACCACAAAGAAAACTCAGATAATTGTTTCAAGTGCAAAGCCCTGCTACAGAGCAGACTGCATCAGGCCCTCCACATTGTCCAGGCTCAGTGACCTGGAAATTAGAACTACAGTACTAGCACAGGGACTTGAAGCATTAGGATTTTCAGTACAGGAAATGGAACGGAATACCAGCACAGGATCTTTGGATGTCTAGAATGAGACTTCTGATCTGTTTCTTGCAAAAGATACCAACCAACAGTCATTTTCCACAGATTGTTAAGGAGCACAGCCCGTTGGGTGACAATTTGATTTTGTTAGACTAAACAGTTATTAAATTAACTGGGCGAAACATAGATAAATTCCCTGCCCTGATGACAATTGCCATATTTTCCCAGAGGTGAAAGCGCCAAGAGAGAAGGTTCAAGGAGTTTAAGTACTTAGTGATCTGAACTTATATGGGTTCTGCAACATATTAATTGCAGCATGGATTTTTCAGCGCACTAGAGTACTGCCTATCAAGGGGCAATGGATAGTAGGTGAGAAACCAGGTCACTTCCTTCCAGTGGTATGGAAAGTAAATAGATGCTTAACAAACAATTTTGGCACTTGTCCCAGTCCCCATATGTTGCTGCCACAGCATAGTGGAGCCATTTAGGGGGGAAATTCCCCTGCTGCAGGAGCTGCAGAGGGCTAGCATACGCATCCCTGTGTTGATTCCCCAGAGTCCCCAGCATAGAGGTTGGAGGGGTCATGGCTGTAGCACATAGTATTATGCATTTTCTGGACTGCAGGATAACTCTAGGAAGGCTGCTGTACAGCCACTAGTGCATGCAGAGGCTGGCCCTAGTTGGGAAATTGTGGCTTACAGCCCCCTCCAACCTCAACTCCCCACTCCTACCCTTTGTCTTTATAAACTGCATCTTTCAGGAGTCACAGTAGACTAGCCCTCTAGTATGTGGTCAGCTGATTGGCCCACAAAGAGTCTCCACAAGTATCTCTTTCACCTCTCACACTTCTCACATCTTCATGGATGCTCAGAAAATATGTATTTATTTTAACAGTTCTGGACCTTAGTGTAAAATTAAGTTTTCCACATTATTTTCTCCTGACAACCCACAGCCTCCATCATCCAAATGTACCCAACTCCATTAAACCACTTTGACTTTGATCAAATTTAGACTTACAAACCACAGGCCAAAGTGTGCACTGATCTATACATAGGGCAACCAGCCCAGTAAACTGTTTCTGCTGCATTTTTTATATCCCTTGTGGTTTTGATTTTTTTTCTTCTAGCTTCTGATGGGCAATGTGCCTGCAGTGTGTGTTAGTTTACCTATCACAGTGCTTTTCCTAACACAGCATGTCAGCAGATTTCCTATCGGATGGAACTGTGCACTACTGAAGAAACAGTTAAAAGGCCATCAAAATATATCACATGCCATTCTTACTAGCACAGGTGCTTGCTGGTTTTCTTTTAGTAAAGCCTATAAATTCACTTCCAGGGTAATGCTATGGCTCTTATTGGCTTTTGCATCCATATAGAGTCATACTAACTTAGGAGAAATAACACAGGTAAATAGTAATAACTGACAATATGTTACGTTTAGATAATTAAGCTGCTTTTTAGGCTTGCATTTCCTTAGAGAGAAGACTCTTTGAGCTCTGCCTCTCTGTTTCATTTTCTTTTAAGCACTGAAATGTGCCATCTAAATATTGCTGAAAATGTAAAGCATTTATAACAAAATGTGCAATCCTCGAAAATAGAGTGGATGTCCCAAATACATCTCTAGTGTAACGGTATTTAAGTCACAGTTGTATTTAAGTCAATAGAGTTATACTAGGGATCGATTTGTCCAAATATATTTTTGATGGTTACTTAATGTGCTATAACTGTTCTGAAGTACAGCACTTCTATAATTAATTGCAAGGTATTTATACATTACTGTGCACGTCACTATCCAAAACATATTCATAAATATTGGAATAAATCTTTACAACACATTAGCTGACACATTTAAAATACAGCTTTACTATGGGGAATGATAGAGAAAAATGTCTAAAGCTAAATAAGACAACACCATTAATGCCTGAAGTTGTTTGTTCCTCGATATAAGAAAAATGTGAAGAAATTGTAGATCAGATAGGAATTCAAATGAATAATAATCAGAAGTATAAATATAAGGTAGGGGACCATACAGTGTCCTCAATCTGCATGTGCAACATCTATTGATAGCAGGTTTCAGAGGGGTAGCCGTGTTAGTCTGTATCAGCAAAAACAAAGAGGAGTCCTTGTGGCACCTAAGAGACTAACAAATTTATTTGGGCATAAGCTTTCGTGGGCTAAAATCCACTTCATCAGATATATAAATACAGTATAAATACAGTAGGCAGGTATAAATACACAGCACATGAAAAGATGGGAGTTGCCTTACCAAGTGGGGGGGTCAGTGCAAACGAGCCAATTCAATTAAGGTGGAAGTGACCTATTCTCAACAGTTGACAAGAAAGGGTGAATACCAAGGGAGGGAAAATCACTTTTGTAGTGCTAATGAGGCCA
>NW_020675806.1:0-5792 GCF_002925995.2 Terrapene triunguis
TGTTGCTGGCACAGAGGTGCCCGAGGCAAAGCAACAGGGGTTCGTTGCCCGGCGTGCTTCGCGCCAATAAACACACCAGGTGGAGAAGCAAACAAAGTTTATTTGAGATCTCAAAGCGGTGCTAGGAGACAGGCACGTCTCAAATCGAGCACAGTAACAGAAACAGTTTTTTCTCCTTTATACCTTTTGCAGTCAAGCCTCATCCCCCCCCCCTTCCCCCGCTACCCCTCCCTTCCTCCCCCCATTCCTCTTTTTACCCTTCCCATTCCTGGTAACAGTTACTAAGCAAATAGCAATTATATTTAAGCAGTTAGTTTATGTTGGCAGCTATAAGTTCAGCTTGTTAGTAACCCTTCTTGAACTACTATTTTGTCCCGTTCCTTTGATTTACTATCTTTCCTTCGGCCAGAGGTATGCAGGCCTCATTATTACTACTGATATCAAGTTGCTTACACATTTCACTTGCACCTGGCTTTTGAGGTCTATTAGAGTTTAAACATGGAAGGAGTTTGGTTCAGGCCTAGTGCAAGAAGGCTTCATTGACACTTGTGCTTTTTCCACCCTCCTGAGTTACCTGGGGTGATGGTGATGTCTGGTGACGTCAACAACTCCCTCCTTTGAGAATATTCAACAAGCTTTTGGCTGAGTTTTCTCATACTCTGTGGACAAGATATGATTGAGTGCTATGAAGCTGGGGTTTTCAATGAGAGGGTATGCTGGGACTTCTGGGGAACGGGGGGGCACAAAGCTTACGGAGGAGCACCTTAAAACAAGCAATCAGGAGGAGGGTGACCAAGCATAGTACCACACCCGTGAGGAGGAGACGCACAAGGCTATTTCCCAGTCCTCCTAGGTTGGGCAACCAACTCCAAAGGGAATCGAAACCTGTGGGTTCCCTTTCCTGGGCCTTCCACTGCTCAAAAGCCTGTTTGGCTGACAGGATGTGCTTGTTAATGTCCTGTGAGTTTTTCGGGACATAAGTACAACATTCACTCCCAATAAGGGCACACACCCCGCCCTGGGAGGCTAAAACATAATCTAAGGCCTGTCTGTTTTGCAGGGACAGCAACCGGAGCTGGTAAAGCTCTGAGTTAAGGCTTTCCTTTATGGCCAAGGTCTCATTAGCATACTTGGTGAGAAACACAGAGAGCCTACGATAAAATTGGGTTAGCCGTCCCACCCCATAGGATGGGAGGAGGATCATACCCAACAGATATCTGACCAATTTTGGGGAACCGCCCTCCAGGGTAACCCTGCTGCGTGGAGCGGGACTTGGGAGCATACCCAGCAGTTAGAGAGGTTGAACTCTTGGGCAAAGCAAACCTTCAAGGACTCATATGTGTTTGTTTCCAAGTTAGTAGGGATTTCTTTCCATCCCGCATGTGGTCGGGGGGAAACGGGAGGAAACGAGAGGAGTGTCCCTATGGCAAAGAGTACCATTGTGGCAGGCCCTGGACCTGAACTCATGCTGGGCAGGTGACCCTAGGGCCTAACAATTATAATTCCCCAAATATTCACAAAATAACAATTACCAATAGCAGGCAGACTAAAAGCAAAAGGGACCAGGCCACCAGGTTAGGCCGGCCCTGTGAAAACAAACACAACCAACGCTCAGAGTTCTCGCGGGGAGTGCGCTGTGACTGTCCAAAGAGATCACAGGGCATCCCCAGCAGGCCTTATTGTCTTTTGAATAACAGCTTAAGTCCCAGATCGTCGCTGGCAGTCTTCTCTGCAGGCTGGACGGTCCACCGTTCAGGAGCAGGCACTGCTTTCAGGCGAGAGTGATGAATCCAGTTCTTGTGTCCTTCGACCTTTGCTGCTGTATGGGAGACCAGCAGGACGGTGTGGGGTTCCTTCCACTTCTCTTGGAGAGGCTCGTCCTTCCAGGTCCGAACGAGTACGGAGTCACCTGGCTGCAAGGAGTGGATCGGGGCATCCAGCGGGAGAGGCTGCAAATCTTTGGTGTACCTGTGGAGAGAACAGAGAACAGCAGACAGAGAGCACATGTACTGAGATAAGAAACCACAGCCTACCTCCCACTCCCCTGCCAGAACCGGTGTACCGTTCATAGGCCATGCCCTTCCAAACATAATTTCGAAGGGACTGAGCCCTAACCTGCCCTTAGGGAGAGCGCGAATGCGGAGCAAAACAAGGGGTAGAGCATCAGGCCACTTAAGGGAAGCCTCTTGACAGACCTTTGAGAGGTGCCGCTTAAGTGTCTGATTTGTGCGTTCCACTACCCCACTGGCCTGTGGTCGCCATGGAGTGTGGAGTTTCCAGGGGATCTGTAGGGCATCCGATATCTTCTGAACAACTTGGGATGTGAAGTGTGTTCCGTTGTCAGATTCCATCCACTGGGGGAGTCCGAAGCGGGGAATGATCTCCTTGACGAATTTAAGAGCCACCATTTTGGCAGTGTTGTTACGACATGGGAAGGCTTCAGGCCATCCGCTGAATCGATCCACTAAGACGAGAAGGTATCTGAATCCTTGGGTCCGGGGGAACTCAGTAAAATCTATTTGCCAAACTAGTCCTGGGCCTGGGGTAGGTTCCAGAGTGGCTGGTGGCACTGACACTCCAGGTCGAGGGTTGTTCTTTTGGCAGACTAGACATTCAGCCTGCACCTGGGAGGCCAGAGGCCTAAGTCCAGAGGTTAGAAAATATTTATTCATAAGCTGGGAAACAGCCTCTCTTCCTGCGTGGGTAGACTGATGTAGTTTCTGTAGTACTGGCCGTATTAGATTCCTTGGTAGGAGGATTTTTCCTTCTGTGGAGTGGAGCCATTCCTCCTTTTCCCGGAGCCTAAGTGTGTTGGCTAGGTTCCTTTCTTCGTGAGAGTACTGAGGGGTTGGGAGCTCCCCCACTGATGGGATGAGGGCATGCATATGGGCATCTTTAGCTTCCTGTGGTTCCAGGGTAGCAGCTCGCTTGGCCTCTCTGTCCGCCCTGGCATTACCCTTAGCCACATCTTGATCTTCTCTTTGATGAGCCTTGCAGTGTATCACTGCTACTTCTGAGGGGAGCTGTACCGCTTCTAAAAGCCGGAGAATTTGAGGCCCATGTTTAACCGGGGAACCTTGAGCTGTCAACATTCCTCTTTCCTTCCACAGACCGGCATGGGCGTGTAGTATTCCAAAGGCATATCTGGAATCAGTAAAAATGTTAACTTTTTTTCCCTTTTGACAGTTCAAGTGCACGGGTTAAGGCTACCAATTCAGCCATCTGAGCTGATGTCCCAGCAGGCAAACCCTCTGCTTCCACAGTCTCATGGAGAGATACAATAGCATAGCCTGCCCTCCTCTGTCCATTTACAACAGTACTACTGCCGTCAGTATACCACTCATAATCAGCATTAGGGAGGGGTTGATCTTTTAAGTCTGGGCGGCTGGAGTATTGGACATCTATGATTTCCAGACAGTCATGTTCCTGCTCCTCTGTCTCCGGTAACAGGGTGGCTGGGTTAAGGGAGGGACAGGTCTGTAGGGTAACTTCAGGATTTTCTAACAGTTTTGATACTGTTTGATTCGCACTGAGCTTTTGCCTGGGAGAAGCTGAATATGAACAGGGGTCTGACGGTTTGCCTTCCCTGGGACCCCTGATGCCCATACCAGAGGAAAAACCTGCTTTTCCCACTGGCTCCATTCTGGGGCTTGCATGGCTGAGGGCTCAGTTGCAAGAGTCATTATCCAGGCATTCTCTGGGGGTAAGGTGAGGGTTATTTCATCTTGGGTGAAATGCAGGGTGGCACCTAAGCGACAAAGCAGGTCCCGTCCCAATAGAGGCGTTGGACAATCGGGGAGGTAAACCAGTCTGTGAGATAGAGTTCTGTTTCCCAAAGCACATTCCGCAGGGGCATATACTGGGCACTTGGTTCCTTTCCCTGTGGCACCCACCACAGTGAGGGAATCTGCCACAGGCAGCTGCAGGGGTTGGTTTACAGCGGTTCGTGCAGCTTCAGAGTCTATTAAAAAGTCTATGTTTGAATCTTCCACCCGCATTTTTACTCGGGGTTCCGGGGGCAGGATAGTCCGTCTCCCCTGACACCCCTATTCTTGATCCTCTGCTGCCATCATAGGGGTACCTTCCCTTTCGGGGCACTCATTTTTCCAATGTCCCTCCTTTCGGCATATGGCACACTGGTTGCGACCCAGACGCCTTTCCTGTGAGCCAGGGCGCCCACGTCCACGTCCTCTCATTCCCCGGCCCCTTCCACCTTCCTGGAATTTTCCCTTGCCACCGGCCTGTACTGCTGCAACCATCATTTTTGCTTGCCTCTTTTCCTTTTCTCCCTTCCTAAGGCTGTAAGCCCTGTTTGCAGTTTCCAGAATCTGTGCTATGGTCATGCCCATCAAATGTCAGGGGCTGCACGGCTGGTAAAAATACCCTTTATGATTGCCTCAGTTTCCCGTTCATCAGGGTTTGCATTAGTAGTTTGCCTGATGGTATCCCGAATACGCTGCAGAAAAGCAACCGGACTCTCTTTTGGCTCCTGTACTAGCTCATAAGGCTTAGCCCAATTGTTATGTCGGACAGCTGAGTGTCGGAGACCATGTAATAGGAGCTCCTTGTATACAGTGAGACGCGTTTGGCCCGCAGGGTCATTAGGGTTCCACCCGGGATCTGCTAGGGGGACCTGGACTGCAACAGTAGGGACGTGATGTGGATTCAGTTCATGTCTCTTCTGTGCCTCCTCCCTTGCTTTAGACACAACCTGATTACGCTCCACCTCAGACAACAGGGTCCGCATAAGGACATTACAGTCATCCCAGTCAGGTTTACAGCTAGCCAGACACCCTTCAAAGGCTGAGATAAACTTGCTTGGGTTCGTAGAGAATTCCCCTGCCTCTGCCTTGAAAAGCAGCCAGATGTACAGGGTTAAAAGCCACTGACACAAGATCCTGTGTTCCTGGACGGGCTACCACACTCTCAGTAATCAACGGATACAATCCCACTGGGGCGGGGGGGGTACTCTCTGAAGCCTGTGGGGGTGGAGGAGCCGAAGGGGACACCGACTCTGCCATCACAACCGGAGGAGGGTTCTGGGGGCTAACAGTAATTACTACCGAACCTGTCGGAGTCAAATTACACCTTTGCAAAAGATCTGACCTATCTCTTAACAACATAAACAACTGTACATACATATGTTCATTCCATTTACCCGTACGCTGACAAAACAAAAGCAATTGAAGGATCGTATTATAATTGAGTGATCCCTCCGGTGGCCACCTTTCCTGGTCCTCTAGCTGATATTGAGGCCAGTCTACTGTACAGAATCTTTTCAGTTTACTTTTAATCAACGGATCCGATCCAAACACTTTCCAGTTCACCAGAATGCATTCCAAGGGTGTACACCTTGCCCTGCCTGCCATACTCTGTCCCTGCCCCATATTAGGGAGACACTGGGCGTCCCCAGGTCAAAACAGGTAGACGCTGGGCGTCCCCAGGTCAAGACAGATAAAGTCCCCACTGGACTGTTCCTACCTTATCCAAGGGTCCGGTTCTGCACCGTCGCCCTATCCACGGGACCGGTTCCCCACCGTCACCCGCAGCTGCTTCTCCACTACTCAAGCGCGTTGCACCGTTGTGCCCTCCGGGGTCGACCAAACCACGTCTCTGCCGAGGCCCCCCGATGAAGTCACCGGTGAGCGCTCTGGGCGTCGGTCGTCGTCGTAATCCGTCGGCCACCAGGAGGGATCCGGGCAAGGCTAAATTTCAGCCTCGAGCCCCACGTTGGGCGCCAAAAACTGTTGCTGGCACAGAGGTGCCCGAGGCAAAGCAACAGGGGTTCGTTG
>NW_020675807.1:0-3152 GCF_002925995.2 Terrapene triunguis
TGTTGAAAATGTTAATTCTGGCACAGAAGACTGTGATCTATTGCTCGCTGCCATGGCTGTTTTGATTTTAACCCTCCTAGCTTTGTTCTGGATTGGCTCATGATATTCATGAGTTCATTTGGAGACAATGGTGGTGTGCCTGACTAAGCCTCAGTCAGGGTGCTTCTTAGCAGAATGCTCTGCCTCCCTTTCTTGCAGCCTCCTTGAAACCATCTCTGTGTCTGACCCTGTGAGCCTCTCTCTGTCCATGTGCCCAGCTCGTAACACAGTCACCTAACACCTCCTGTGTCTTTGGCACCAGTTGCAGCCTCTGCTGTGTTCGTAAACCTAGCCTTGACTCACAGTTGCTAACAGCTAATGTTCAGCCATTGAGGCCTCCACTGTCTCTGCAGAGCCCTTCATGTACCTGTGGACAGGTCTTGATAACGCATCCACACACCCCATTCACGCCTATTGCCTATGTGACTTCCAGCCATCCCTTATTCTCCTGTCCTGGGGCATAGCTTGTGGGTAGCAATTGGGTGGGTAAAGTGAGATGCTGTGACGAAGTGGGGGATTTTCTTATTTTTTCAATGGTTTACATGAAGAGTGCGTGGTACTCGGTTCCCTGGGTGTTGCTTGTTTAACAAGGTGGTGGGAGAGAGTATTTGTTGTTGCAGAGGACCAGCTGGGACCTCACCAGCTGGGACCACAGACAGCGACCTGGAGATTGCGTACCCTAGCAACTGGTGACTGGGATGCCTACACCAGCTTGGAAGTCAGCCGGTTTTGGCCAGTGAGGGGACAATGGGCTGAGGAAAGCGGGGCCGATGACCTGACCAGCTGGTTCCAGCCAGTGGAGGGACAAAGGACGGAAGAGAGAGGGCCCAGGCGGCCTGTTTATCTGGGACCGAAGACAAAGGACAGAGCAGGGGCTGTTGGGGGAGGTGATATAAGGTGATCGGCTGGAAGGAGGGGGCTGCTGGACTGGGGACAGAGCAGCCTGAGCCTATAGGGACTGGGACAGACCCAGATGGATGGTGCTGAGACTGGCCAGGCTCAAAGATCCTGAGAACCTCCTGTGCTGGGTTCAGGTGTTCAATAAACCTCCTGAATTATGCTGGTTGGGAGTCCCTGCAGGCTAGAGATTGCGGTGCATTTATCCCTCAGGATGTGGAAGCCCCAAGGGTCCAGAGCGAGTGGACTCCCTGAGGGGGCCCATAGAGAGAGACAAGCCTGCTGAGGCTCAGAGAGGTGCAGTTCCAGGCCTTAACCCCCAGAGAGAGAGTGGACCCCTGAGAAGAGCTGACATACTGAAGGGAGTTCCTCCCAGGGATCATATGGAGTCAAGAGAGCACAGGGCCTGGGAGTGCATGACACATGCGTATTATATTGTCCATTACAAATACAACAACAATTCCCATGTTCTCCATACATTGAATCATAGAATCATAGAATATTAAGGTTGGATGAGACCTCAGGAGGTCATCTAGTCCAATCCCCTGCTCAAAGCAGAACCAACACCAACTAAATCATCCCAGCCAAGGCTTTGTCAAGCCGGGCCTTAAAAACCTCTAAGGATGGAGATTCCACCACCTCACTAGGTAACCCATTCCAGTGCTTCACCACCCTCCTAGTGAAACAGTGTTTCCTAATATCCAACCTAGACCTCCCCCACTGCAACTTGAGACCATTGCTCCTTGTTCTGTCATCTGCCACCACTGAGAACAGCCAAGCTCCATCCTCTTTGGAACCCTGTAGCGAGGCGGTGGGATACCCCACAGCCCCGCTGAGGGCCAAACCTCCCCTAACACCAACGTGGGCGGAGCCACCGGGTCCGGCGCCCACCTCTCAGAGGTCACGGCGCCGACCCGGAAGTATAAAAGCCCGCCTGCCGAGCTCAGTGGAGAACAAGCCGGCGGAGAGAGCAGACGTCTGTGGCCAAGCTCCCGCTTGGGAGACAGCAGCAGGCCGCGACCGGCCTGCTGACTTACCAGGCCAGCCGAGCCTGCCCCTTTCCAGCTACCCCGAGGAGGGGCCGAGCCTGCCCCTTGCCTGCTATCCGGAGGAGGAGCCGAGCCTGCCCTTCGCTACCTACCCGGAGGAACCGATGCTGGTGGAGAGCACCGAGGACACTAGTACGGCTCAGGTACCCTACAAGAGGGAGTGTGGAAGTAGCCCGGGGGCAGCCGACCCCAGTCTGGCTGCAGCACTGCCAGAGCCTATGTCAGTGTGTTGCGACCAGGATCCCCACTGACAGCAGTGAGTTTCCGCCGCTGCTAGGGCCCCGGGCTGGGACACAGTGGAGTGGGAGGGCCTGCATCCCCCCCTGCCACCCACTTCTTGGGTGGCAGACTCCCCCTTTTCCCTGGCCTAGAGAGGCTGGGTTCCTGATGGCCTATTTGATTGCTGCCCCGCCCTGACCTAGGGCCTGAGCTGCTACAAACATTGACTCAGCCCCTGCTTAAGGGCCTGGGTTCCCGAACTATTGGCTCAGCCCCTGCTTGAGGGCCTGAGCTCCAGACTGCGTGGTTGCTGCCTCGCCCTGATTGAGGGCCCAGGGCTTTTTCTGACCTATTGGCTCAGCCCCTGCTTAAGGGCCTGAGCCCCTAACCGTGTGTTTGCTGTCCCACACTACCGCTGGACCAGGACTGACGGCGGACCAGAGCGAGGCGGTGGGATACCCCACAGCCCTGCTGAGGGCCGAACCTCAGCCGAGACTACTACAAACCCCCCTTCAGGTAGTTGAAAGCAGCTATCAAATCCCCCCTCATTCTTCTCTTCTGGAGACTAAACAATCCCAGTTCCCTCAGCCTCTCCTCATAAGTCAGGTGCTCCAGACCCCTAAACATTTTTGTTGCCCTCCGCTGGACTCTTTCCAATTTTTCCACCAAAAAAAAAGCCTCGCTCCATCCTCTTTGGAACCCCCCTTCAGGTAGTTGAAGGCTGCTATCAAACCCCCCTTTGCTCTTCTCTTCTGCAGACTAAATAACCTCAGGTCCCTCAGCCAATCCTCATACGTCATGTGCCCCACCCCCAATCATTTTCGTTGCCCTCTGCTGGACTCTCTCCAATTGTCCACATCCCTTCTGTACTGGGTGGCCCAAAACTGGACGCAATACTCCAGATGTGGCCTCACCAGTGCTGAATAGAGGGGAATAATCACTTCCCTC
>NW_020675808.1:0-4380 GCF_002925995.2 Terrapene triunguis
GTGCTGCTCCCGGCTTCAGCGCTGGAGCTCGGGGGAACCAGGTTTCAGCCGCGGGGCTCCATAGCCCCCTGAAAGGGCTCACAGACCCCCAGTGGGCTACGGACCCCCGGTGAGATGGCCATTTAACCCCTTCCACAGCCAAAAGGGGCCACTTCCAAAGGCAACTGCAGGAGCCTCATTTCTGACTCCCGTGGCCTCCACTTTCGTGGTGACCTGGAATGGAAACCAGGGTGCAGTGTCCAGGGCTCTGGGTCCCCGTCACTCTCTTCCCTGCCTGCACCTCGTGTCGCCATATACACCTGAAGGTAGCCCGCCCAGCCCGCTGCTGTGCCAGCTCATGGACCTAGACAGGGCTTGCAGCTGCCATCTGGCAGCGCCAGGGGCCTGTGTTCGCTGCTCCCAGGCTGCCCTGCGGGATCCTTACCTCTCCAGCCCCTCTGGGCCTGGCGGTGGGGTCTCCGGGCTCTTTCCAGACAGACCAGTGTGGTCCACAGCAAACAGCTTCTGCAAAGATACCGCAGGGAAAGGGACACAGTTACAGCTCTTCTCCAGCCGGGTCTGCGCCTTAGCAACCCAGGGCTGGAACGGGGGAAAGCCCAGAGACCAGCACGCCACTGCAGCCTGGGCAGCGCCAGCTCGGTAGGGAGGAGAGAGCAGGCCAGGGACAGGCACAGACTGGGCTGATGCTGCTGTGATGTTATTGACATAATCTGGGACCATAAAGAACATGGTTGCAACCAAAGTCCTGTAGTGGCACCAAATTTTGTATAAAGGGGGTCAAATGAGGTGTCTAAGACGAGGTTATGGTTTGCTGGTTATGATTATGCTGTCTATATGTGTGTATCAATTTTGTAGTTGAAGTTATGAATATTGGCTCTATACTGTCTGTACTTCAAACTTATGCTCTGCTTCTGGGTGACATCCCAGACAAACTGGTGTTAGCTCTGCCTAGCCTGCTTGATGGCCCATTAAGGACCATCAGCTACAACTGACCCATTGAGAGAAGGCAAATATGCCTCCTAACTCAGCAAAGTATGCAGGGACTGGCCCATGTGACTCCAGACTCCATTTTGCTGTAATTTTCCACAGTAAGGACAAAGAGGTGTTCTTACACCTGGAAAAGACTATAAAAGGCTGAGGCCTCCCCTCCATCTTGTCTTCAATCCTGCTTCATACCTCTGGAGGGACTTTGGTACAAACTGAAGCTCTGAACAAAAGACTGAATGACCCCTCCCAGCTGGGGATGTTCCAGAGACTTGATTTTTAAACCTGCAATTTATTCCATCACTGCTACAAGCCTGAACCAAGAACTTTGCCATTACTGTATGTAATTGATTCCATTTAACCAATTCTAACTCTCATCTCCATCTTTTTCCTTTTATGAATAAACCTTTAGATTTTAGATTCTAAAGGATTGGCAACAGCGTGATTTGTGGGTAAGATCTGATTTCTATATTGACCTGGGTCTGGGGCTTGGTCCTTTGGGATCGAGAGAACCTTTTTTCTTTTACTGGGGTCTTGGTTTTCATAACCATTTGTCCCCATAACGAGTGGCACTGGTGGTGATACTGGGAAACTGGAGTGTCTAAGGGAATTGCTTGTGTGACTTGTGGTTAGCCAGTGGGGTGAGACCAAAGTCCTCTTAGTCTGGCTGGTTTGGTTTGCCTTTGTGTGCCTAGAAACCCCAGCCTTGGGCTGTAACTGCCCTGTTTGATCAATTTGTCCTGAGTTGGCACTCTCAGTTGGGTCTCGCCAGAACCGCATCATCACAGTGGCGTAGTCGTGCTTGGATCCACAGAACCAGGTCAATTAAGCTTTGGGTCAGAACCCCACGCTACCCAAATTTGAATTTTGGGATTGAGAGTTTGGTTGGTTAAAGAGCAGTTGCACTGGCTGAGCAAAGAGCATTTGAGGCTCTTGGGGGGAAAAGCCCTGAAAAATTTGTGTTCAGAAAAGCTTTAGAAAGCTACAAATCAAGAACTGAAAGATCTGTTAATGGCCAGTGATCAGGAGGCAGGAGCACAGCCCTTACCTGAGGAACAGAAGCTGCAGAAGCAATTGGAATGCAAAAGGCAGCAAGTAAACTGCAACTTGAGCATGAACAAAGACTGGCAGAAATTCGATTGCAGGAACTAGAAGCTGAGGCAAAAGTGCAAAGATTTCAGCTCCAAGTCCAAAAAGCAAGGGAAGAAAAGCAGAAATTGTATCCTCCTGAAAGTCCAGTTTATAACAATGTTGGTGTGTTGTATAACTCTGAGCAAGTGTCTGGGTGTAACCAAATGTACCCCAACACTGCCACCTTTTATGTAAATTCTGTTACTGTGAGTTCAGTAGAAGGTGGCTCCATAACTCGTGCCAATGCTCTGTATGGGAGTGGTAGTGAAAAATTCATAGAGAATGTAAAAGTCAATGGTAAAAGCTGTTTAGGGCAAATTATGGCTTCTAACATCACTCTTGTTAAAGCAGATCTTGTCAAAGAGGAAGATTATTTACCAAATCAGACCGTGAATGTTGTAGTCCTCTATGAGTTTACTGTACACGTGCCTTTAGCCAGAATCCACCTTGAATGGAATGATGCTAAGCATGAAGTTATAGCTGGTGTAAGGAAGTTATTGCCTAAGGATCTTTTGATTGGGGAAAATGTTAAAGCTTTGTTCAGTCCAGGTAACCAGTCACAGGACAGGAATGATCTTAAACCTCTGTCTATTGTGGGCAATGATTTGCCTGGGGAGGGTGGCTCCAAAGGTTTGTCTGAGGAGAAGAGCTGTTTGGCTGTAAATGGAGTTTCTGAATGTCTGTCGAATGTCTCAGAAGTGAATCTGGAATTAGATCAAACACAGGAAGATCTCATTGGTCAGGAAAATGTTCCTCTGAAGCAGATTAAAGTGGATGGTCAGGTTGAAGCCCTAACTGAGGATGGGGAATAGCTGTTTGTCTGTGCAAGAAAGCTGTGTGTCTGGTAAGGAAGAAGGTGTCTCCAGCTCTTCTGTGTCTGTGGAGCAGACAGAAGGGGCTTTTCAGTCTGTGATGGTTGAGAATAATGCAGTTGTCTCAGAGTTGGTTCTGGATTCAACTAAAGCCCAGGAAGGGAATGGTCCCAAGTTTGTGTCTGCTGGGGAGAATGGCACTGTAACTAGGTTGCATCCAGTTAGTGTCTTAGCAAAATCCCAGAGACCAGACAATTCTGGTGCTTGTATTTTGCCTGTTGCTAATGTGTGGTTGGAAAAGGGTGTAGCAACTCTGTCTGATCAGGGTAATATCGTAGCCAGGGCGCAAGGAGAGCAGAAAGGTAATTTAATTGTGTTACCCACTGATGACGGGGAAACTTGTAGCAAGAAGGAAAGAATTCCTGAGCTTGTGTGTGGCAAAGGGAAGGAGAATGCTTCTGACCTTTCATCTAGTGAGTCTATGGGTTTGCCTGAAAGGGAATTGTCTAGAAATCTGCCTGATGGGCCAAAGGTGATCCTGGATGTAAGTAAGACCCAGAAAAAGTCTGTTGTTGCTCAGGGAAGTGTTCCTTTAGAGCAAGCCCTAGGTGAAGAGGGTAAGGGCAGAATTTCTGTGAGGGGTGATTTGTTGCTTAGAGAAGCTCCTAAGGGAAGGAATCCTCATGGTAATTTGTGCAAGCAGTTTACTGCAACTGAAGGGTGTGAAAGTGATTTAATCAAGGAAGTTTCAGTTCCCAACAGCCAGAAATTTTCTGTTAATGGATCCACTGACTTTCCTTTTGAAAGATCCAGTGTGGGTAGCTTTGAAAAGGTCTCAGATGGAGTAGGAACTATTAAGAAAGTTGAGCAGCCCTGTAACCAAGTGGCTGTGTGTGGCCAGCTTGTTGGGAAGACAATGGTGTTGGGACAGGACTGTCTCCATGCTAATTCGTTAAGTGAGCAGTCTGTGCTTCAGGGTCTGAGGACAGATTTGGTTACTGGTGTTTCAAAGCAGAACAATTTTATGGCCGAATGCTTGAGGATGCAGGGGAGAGCAAGCACACTCTCACCCTCAGACTCTTTGGATTTGTGTGGTATCTCTTTAAGACAAAGTCCAGCCTTGGAAATGATAGCAGTTAAGGATATGAAAACTGGTGGACTGGCTCCTGTCTGTGGTAATGCGAATTACTTGCCTGGCTGGGAGAGGAAGAACTTGCTAATAGCTGTTAGCACAGAGAGCCCACCCCATCAGCCAGTGAATTCTGTTAAGCAAGAGAAATCAGGGTTTGATCCTGCAGGACAAGGAGGAGAGAGAAAACTGAATTTTGCAAAGGAAAGCCACAGCCCCTTAACCCTAAAATGCCCAAACCCCAATGGTATTGAGCCCAAGGTTAGGCACTAGGGTTACCATACGTCCGGATTTTCCCGGACATGTCCGGCTTTTTGGGACTCA
>NW_020675809.1:0-4681 GCF_002925995.2 Terrapene triunguis
TAGAATGGACCTCGATAGGTCATCTAGTCCAATCCCCTGCACTGAGGCAGGGCTAAATATTATCTAGAGTTCTAGACCATCCCTGACAGGTGTTTGTCTAACCTGTTCTTAGAAACCTCCAATGATGCCGGTTCCACAATTTCCCTAGGCAATTTCTTCCAGTGTTTAACTACCCAGACAATTAAGTTTTTCCTAATGTCTAACCTAAATCTCCCTTGCTGCAAATTAAGCCCATGATTTCTTGTCCTGTCCTCAGTGGTTAAGGAGAACAATTTATCGCCTTTCTCTTTACAAAAGCTACCTGACTCCCTGAGTAGTCAGCAACTTGGAAAAGTTGGACAACATGGGGAGGCAGCTTCTCAGGGAGCCTCTTCCCCAACTCCCCAGGGAGGGGGCAAGCCCCTGGAGGCAGCGACCCATGCAGTCAGGCAGCCATGAGCAAGCCCAAAAGTTCTGTTTTCATTCTCTTGAAACAAAATTTTTCAGAAATTTTCCTCCCACAAAAAGTTTCTAATTTTTGACTTTTCATCCTGATTTGGGACAAAGTCTTTAAAGGTGACTAATTCTCCATCAGAAATAATGCACAAGTATAGAAACTATTCCAGTAACTAATAATATAACCTGTACCCTATTGCAATATACTCCCTCTTATGCCGTTAATGCTAATGCCTCTCGGAAATATATAAAGGTGTTCAGCCAACAGCTGTGGTATAGTACTACACCAAAGAGAGATGTATTAGGATATCGATGGACTGCGATTAATACTACACTAGGGACTGTCAAATTTACATCACCCTTATCCAGTTTCCAGATCACCTCTACATATCCAAACTGCTCAAAGGGGGCTGCCATTAGATTAGCACAGCAGAGGGCCTGGGTTATTTCCTCTAGAAAGAAGAGGGACTTGACCAGATCCCTATGGATGGTGCCAATAGTGCAGCAGCAATTTGGAATATTTTTAAAAGCCAAGAACATGATGAGAAATTAGGACAATTGGAAAAAGCCACAGGCCTTATTACTGGAGCACAGCTAATCCAAGTACAAGCTGGAGTTGGTGAGTTACATGTTATTTCCGCCCTTAGTTCAATGACCCAGAAGTTGTTGACACAGATGGTATTGAATATCACTGAGGCTGGGAAGGCATTGCAGTGGGATTTGGCATGTTCAGAAATTCAAGATTTCCTGAATGACCAGCTAATGGCCATTCGGAGTGATCTGAAGCACCAGGTGTGGCCCACTGCCTTTACAGACACTTCAGGAGTACCATCTGATCTGTGGCCATGGAGACATACTTGGAGATTTTCTGGGTGGAAGTGCGGACGTTCACAGTGCTTCTTCCAAGCATACAGACCGGTTGGAGGGGCGTGGGCTCCCACATACCGAATCCTGCCAGGTCCGTGGGGAGGATGCATGTGGGACTGGGTAATTCACCGAGACATTTGGGAAATTAGACTACGTGGTATGCCTAATCGATTTTTAGTCAGTGCTCCTGGAATAACACCCAACATTTGGATGGGGATAGGGAGTCAATGGACATTTTGGTTGTTAGAACCTCATAAGAACATAACATAAGAACATAAGAACGGCCGTACTGGGTCAGACCAAAGGTCCATCTAGCCCAGTATCCTGTCTAACGACAGTGGCCAATGTTAGGTGCTCCAGAGGGAGTGAACCTAACAGGTAATGATCAAGTGATCTCTCTCCTGCCATCCATCTCCACCCTCTGACAAACAGAGTCTAGGGACACCATTCCTTACCCATCATGGCTAATAGCCATTAATGGACTTAACCTCCATGAATTTATCCAGTTCTTTTAAACGCTGTTATAGTCCTAGCCTTCACAACCTCCTCAGGTAAGGAGTTCCACAAGTTGACTGTGCGCTGTGTGAAGAAGAACTTCCTTTTATGTGTTTTAAACCTGCTGCCTATTAATTTCATTTGGTGACCCCTAGTTCTTGTATTATGGGAATAAGTAAATAACTTTTCCTTATCTACTTTCTCCACATCACTCATAATTTTATATACCTCTATCATATCCCCCCTTAGTCTCCTCTTTTCCAAGCTGAAAAGTCCTAGCCTCTTTAATCTCTCCTCACATGGGACCCTCTCCAAACCCCTAATCATTTTAGTTGCCCTTCTCTGAACCTTTTCTAGTGCCAGTATATCTTTTTTGAGATGAGGAGACCACATCTGTACGCAGTATTCAAGATGTGGGCGTACCACTGATTTATATAAGGGCAATAATATATTCTCCGTCTTATTCTCTATCCCCTTTTTAATGATTCCTAACATCCTGTTTGCTTTATGACCGCCTCTGCACACTGTGTGGACATCTTCAGAGAACTATCGACAATGACTCCAAGATTTTTTTCCTGATTTGTTGTAGCTAAATTAGCCCCCCATCATATTGTATGTATAGTTGGGGTTATTTTTTCCCAATGTGCATTACTTTACATTTATCCACATTAAATTTCATTTGCCATTTTGTTGCCCAGTCACTTAGTTTTGTGAGATCTTTTTGAAGTTCTTCACAGTCTGCTTTGGTCTTAAGTATCTTGAGCAGTTTAGTATCATCTGCAAACTTTGCCATCTCACTTTTTACCCCTTTCTCCAGATCATTTATGAATAAGTTGAATAGGATTGGTCCTAGGACTGACCCTTGGGGAACACCACTAGTTACCCCTCTCCATTCTGAGAATTTACCATTAATTCCTACCCTTTGTTCCCTGTCTTTTAACCAGTTCTCAATCGATGAAAGGACCTTCCCTTTTATCCCATGACAGCTTAATTTACCTAAGAGTCTTTGGTGAGGGACCTTGTCAAAGGCTTTCTGGAAATCTAAGTACACTATGTCCACTGGATCCCCCTTGTCCACATGTTTGTTGACCCCTTCAAAGAACTCTTATAGATTAGTAAGACACGATTTCCCTTTAGAGAAACCATGTTGACTTTTGCCCAACAATTTATGTTCTTCTATGTGTCTGACAATTTTATTCTCTACTAACCTCCACAGCTTCAATGTATACGTAAACTGAAGCCAGGAGAAGTTGTTATTGTACATGACAGCGTTTGCTGGGAGGGTAGGGGGCAAGGAACTACCCTGAGAGGACACCTACTTTTTCAAGCTAACGATAGCTGTGTGCATGTTGAAGCCACCACGTTGCGAGATATACATTTTAATCTTACTACTGCTGCAGGCAATCATATTATCTACTGGCCTGCGGATAGAGTTTTACAAGTAACCCTTAGGTTTCAGATATCCTTTAATTGGACTAGTTTAGTATCTGATCGGTTTCAAAATTTGCTTTCACAATTACCAGAGGTTCAAAGAATCTCTGAATTACAAGGGCAAATTCACATGCTACAGAATATATATCAAGTTGAAAAGTATGCCTTTCATACAGCTTATAGAGTGTCTACTTTATGTACTAAATATGATGTATTGTGCTTTGTGACTAAAACTGTACAACAACCCCATCGTATTATTACTATGGGAATGTTACTGCTTTTATTGTTGTTATTTAGTTTAGGATTATGTTATTATTGTTGTAAAGGACGTAATAATAGTAATACTTTTCATGTCCATGCTAATCATGCATTGTCATTGCATCCAATCAAAACGCCCAAGGTTGAAGCATTTGATGTAGAATCTGAAATCTAAGGCTTGATGCAAATGGAGGTTTAAGAATGTTAATTGTGCTAGAAACACAAAAGAGGGGGGTGTGGAAGTAGAGAAAGAACTGACAGGGATTTGAAGGGGATTTCAAATTCAAACAGTCCGTTATGTGAGCAAGAGTCAGGCTAGCTGTAACCCTAATAACGCGAGATTTGTAGAAGCGAGGATTGTGTGAGGCGAGTGGGAAAGAACTGTATGAGAAGTTGTTGTGACCTTGGGTTAGATAAGTATGGAATGTAGACTATAAACAAAATGCAGCTGTCGCCCATTATTGTATGTAACAAAAGGTATACATACTTGCTGTAATTGTTTACCTGTAGAGAGACCTGTTCTGCTCTCTCCCTCCACACAATTGCTAGAGAAAATAAAGTATCTGACTTGCTGCACCCAACCTGAGAGCGAGAACTCTGTTTTTCTCTGACAACTGACACAAGCCAAGTTTAAATTGATGGAAGAGTGTCCACACACAAAGTTGTACCTGTTTAATTAAATCGGTTTTAAAAACTCACTTTTAGGCCTGGTCTACACTACAACTTTAATTCGGATTTAGCTGCGTTAATCCGAATTAACCCTTCACCCGTCCACACTACAGAGCCAGTTAATTCGAATTAAAGGGCACTTAAAATCGATTTCTGTACTCCACCTCGACGAGCGGAGTAGAGCCTAAATCGATTTTGTTAATTCGAATTAGGGTTAGTGTGGCCGCACACCACCGAATTACTGTGTTTAAATTAATGGGGTAGTGTGGCCGCACACCACCGAATTAATGTGGTTAAAAACCGAATTAAGGTGCTTAGTGTGGCCGCGCACAATCGAATTTATACAACCTGTTTCCCAAATTCGAATTATCTAAATTCGGATTAATCCTGTAGTGTAGACATACCCTTAGTTAAAGTGGCACTACTTTCCATGTAAACTAGGCCTAGGAGTGAAGTGTCCTGTCAGTGTCCCCCTCCCACCACTCCTAAAGTGGGGAAGGTGTGGCTATAACAAGTGGTGGTGTTT
>NW_020675810.1:0-1914 GCF_002925995.2 Terrapene triunguis
CAATCCTCCAGTGGCACAAAGCCAGTGGATGCAGTCTGCTGAGGATTTCCCAGAACAGAACTGATGCCACCTATCCTGGTCCCCCAGCAAAGAGGCCTGGCCTGCATGGACCTGTCACCAGCCATCCCTGACTGCTGCAGTCCTTGAGACAGGCAGCTAAGCAAAGAGCAGCCTTTAGGCTAGAAGCAGGGTGGCTCAAAATTACATTTACTAACTGTGAGAGTGTACCCCATAAGGCTTTATGGGGAGGGGGTGCTTATAAATGTATGTATGACATAACTGGAATATGTTTTGTGCTGCCTGTGCCAGGTAACATATCTCCATAAAGGTTATGGTCTACTAGATCTATTCATCCTATTTGTACATATATATATCATTTTCTACTTGAGGTTAAGAATATGGGCTGTATGCTTGCTTGGTTTCTAAGTAAGCTTTGGGAGGCATTTGGTCAGCTTCTTTAGGAAGGAATTCGCCAGATTAAGTATCTGATCAGGAAACACTTGGGGAACAATGCATCTTGGAATGCTCCAATCCACATAAGAAGTCTTCCTGGAGACATGCAAGATACCATGTGGACAATGGCGTCGGCCTGTAAAGACTGAGTCATGCAGGGGCATGTGACTTGCCCAGGTGACTCCAAAACTCCATCTTGGAGCTGGACTTTGCATAGGAGGGAGGAGGGGGGTCTCCACCCACAAGAGAGAGTCTATTTAAACGTGTGGGAGACCCCTCCATTTTGGTCTTCAGCTGGCTAAAGGAGCCTCTCCACCCCTCCCAGGATACTTGAAGGAGACTGAAACAAAGGACAGTAACTACAGGGGGTGTGAGTGATTGCTGGACCCAGGCTAAAAGGAGATTAGCCTGTAAATGGGAGTGCTCTAGAACTGGTGAGGAAATTATCTGTATTTAGTTTGATTAGACATAGATTTGCGCATTTTATTTTATTTTGCTAGGTGACTTACTTTGTTCTGTCTTTTACTACTTGGAACCACTTAAATCCTACTGTCTGTATTTAATAAAATCACTTTTTATTTAGTAATTATGAGTATGTATGTTAATACAGAGTATGTATTAATACCTGGGGGAGCAAACAACTGTGCATATCTCTCTGTCAGTGTTATAGAGGGCGAACAATTTATGAGTTTGCCCTGCATAAGCTTTATGCAAGGTAAAACGGAGTTATCTGGGTTTAGACCCCATTGGGAGTTGGGCATCTGAGTGCTAGAGACAAGCACACTACTGTGAGCTGTTTTCAGGTAAACTTGCAGCTTTGGGACAAGTGATTCAGACCCTGGGTCTGTGTCTGGAGCCAGACGGGAGTGTCTGACTCAGCAAGACAGGGTGCTGGAGTCCTGAGCTGGCAGGGGAAACAGGAACAGGGGTAGTCTTTGCACATCGGGTGGCAGCTCCCAAGGGGGTTTCTGTGATCCAACCCGTCACACTAACCTACCCCAGTGTGCACTGAGCACAGCTTGGCTGCACTGGAGGATCTGGCCCAGTGGATGCAGGACTGGGCCTAAGCCACCTGAGTAGGTATAATATGATCTGGAGCCCAGCTGTTTGGGGAATTGTAGTTAACTAACAAACTCTGTTCTTTGCACTGTGCCAACAGCACTGTTGTCATCACTGTGCTTATGAGAGGCAGTAGCAAGGGGCAGTAGGTTCTATATCAGCTATTCTTCATAAGTCACTATAGTGGGGGAAAAAAATCAATATTTGCCATACAGAAAATGAGAGAAGCAACTTCCTCTAAATGGGAATTGTGTTTTCCCTCATTCCTAAGCAACAATCAGTGCAGCCAAATTCTACAGTGATGGGACTTGTATAGATGCCTGTAATAAATAATTAAGGCCCTGATTCAGGAAGATACTTAAGCACGTGACTAACTTTAAGTACATGAGTAGTCCCACTGCC
>NW_020675811.1:0-1390 GCF_002925995.2 Terrapene triunguis
AACCACTGCCTGTAGCTTCCTGCCCCCTCTTAATTTGACTCTCATGCGAAACACAAGGGAATACTTGGTTTAACTATTTTAAATTTGATTTAGAAAATCTCGATGACAACCTTGAAATATCAAAGCATCTGAAGAGGATACTGGTGGACAAGTTTGTCACTGACTTGAATGCTGAAGATGTGATGATGGTCAAGCAGGCCTTCGTTTATCTTGAGAGGTAATGCACAGAAATTTTGGTCAGTTAAGAATTTTCTCTAACAGAAGTTAACCAGTTGATCTGCTTTAATTTACTTCCCCTTTAGTACTGCACAAGGTTCCATGTTATGTGAAAAATGCAGGCTGTGGTATTCCAGTTCTATGCATAGGTGCATAGTCTGTGAAACGTTTCAGATGTATTATTTTGTACTGAAAATGTATTAGATCTGCCTTGAGCAGGGTTACATGACACAGCATTAAAGCCAGCAGCATCAGTCCTGAGCTGGGGCTCTCAATGTTACTAACGTCTGTGAAGCTGAACTGACATTAGACAGAGTGGGAATTTTTTAGAAAAATCCCTAGCATAAACAGGGCTTCTGAGAATTAGTACCTAGGATTAGTATTTTTAAGGCTATCCTTTGCACTCAAAGTCCATCAATGTTAATCAAAGTCAGGTTCCTTACTCTGCGGAGTGAGACAGTCTTCAGGTGCCAGTTATGATAGAAAGATGTCCCACTCTCAAGCTTCAGCGCATAGGACAACCTCTAACTATTGAAGTTTAGGGGGAAACTTTCCCTGGGGGCAGGTTATACCAGAGCTGCCTGCTGCAGGGTTTTTTTTGCCCCTTCCTCTGAAGCATCTGGTGCTGGCCACTGTCAGGGACAGGATACTGAACTACTGTAGAATCAGATAATCATAGAATCATAGATCATACTGTAGATGGACAACTAGGGTATGATCCAACCTGGCAGTTCCTATGTCTCACAACTGTTACACTTTCAGCCTGAATTCAGCTTTCATTTTAACAGTTAAGATTCTGGCTCTTTCCCCTTTCACTGTTTAAAACAAACAGATCATTGAGGTGGGATATAGGGCAATGGTGGGAAATCTTAAGAAACTGTCGAGTGCAGACTCGCCCTAAGAGAGATTTAACCAGTAAAGCAGAGCAATTTACTTCCTCCTTTGGTGCATGTGACACACTGATTTACACAGTTCAGGGTGATATCTGAGAGCAGTGCTGCATGACTGGCTCAAATCCTGTTTGTTATGTGTGAAGCGAACACCAAGAAACTGGGGAAGTGGCTGGAGCGTCCTGTGAGTCAACAGCTTTGCAGGTTTTCCAAGTCAAGGGGCAGTGCTGCTCACTTCTGCCTCCAGTGACTTTTCAAAGTGCTTCAGAATAAATCCCACCAGT
>NW_020675812.1:0-3839 GCF_002925995.2 Terrapene triunguis
TGGGCCAAAGTCACTGCTTGTGTAAGCAGGTGCAACTGGATTTGATCTATTAGAAGTAATTTGCAGGGATTATAGTCATCAACAAATTGGTACATTTCTTCTATTCTCTCTTTATATTCCCATAATTTAGACAGTAATATTCCTGAAATACATTTTTACAATCAATTACAACTGAGTTTCATCAACGGAACATTTGCAGACCTGTCCCAGCTCTCTAAATCTGAGATGAGCCAGGATATTTCACTAGCAGACTGGTAGTGTTTCTGTCTGTCAGAGGTTACCTGTGTGCTCATACTGTGAAAATGTTTCCGGTTTCTGGATATCCCCTCATTCTCAGCAGGTGCCTCCATGGGAATATTAGTGCAGTCAATCACTCTCCAGGTGATGGGGAAACTACTGGTCATGTTTACTCTAATATGGATATGACAAGTGATTAGGTTCCCTAAAAGAAGGTGAAACATTTTTCTGGTAACATGCATTTTAGATGAGCAGCTTTACTGATCAAAACCTTTCTTTTAAAACTGATGTAATCTTCTCTCTATGTTTCTATTGGTTTCTGGGTAACCCATAAGAATATCTGAAGCCTTGCTCTATATTTACTTCAAAGTAAAAACTAAACAAAGCCAACCAACCAAAAAAAAAAAAAAACCCCAACAAAAACTGTCTGCTCAAAATTGAGTTTTGTGGGTGCAGTTCAGGTAATCTTTTCTCCTTATTTAGCCACCTTTCTCTTCCTTGAGGAATAGAACATTGAAAAAGTGAACTGTCCCTTTAGCTTCCTGTGTGGGACAAAAGTTGTGCAAGTAATCCACTGCTGATCCACAGCTGATCCACAGTGCATCTGTGGTTTGTGCATCTAGGTCCCACTTCATCAAGTCCTTAAGCACAAGCCTACCTTTAAGCATGTGAGAAGTCTCCTTGGAATCCTAGTACTGGACATAGTTCTTCATGCCAGTGGGGAAACTTCCCCACATATTTTAAGATGTAGAGTAACTGAACTATTGTGCAGTGATTGTAGTGAATGCAGGCAATCACCATCATTTTTGGTCTTATGACCACACCTACCCCTTGGAGAGTTCTGAAGAGTGCTGTACCTTCTGATGCATGATCCCTCCCTACTTCTTCCAGCATTGAGGGGATTGTGCACACCACTCCCTCCTTTGCATGCCTAGCCTGCAGCATGGCCAAGAATGTTTGCAGAAAGCAAACTATGAATTCATTATTCCAAATATCCACGCCAGAGACCTTATTGTTTATCCTGTCATGGACTAGAAATGTCATGTGACCCATGTGCCAAATAAAAGGAGCTTTCATTCAACTATCAACTAGCAGAAACTGTTGCTGGGCAAATATCAGGAATATGTATCCATGGACATACACCTCTACCCCGATATAACGCTGTCCTCGGGAGCCAAAAATTCTTACCACGTTATAGGTGAAACCACATTATATCGAACTTGCTTTGATCCACCGGAGTGCGCAGCCCCGCCCCGCCGGAGCGCTGCTTTACCGCGTTATATCCAAATTCGTGTTATATCAGGTCGTGTTATATCGGGGTAGAGGTGTAGTTACTAAATCTGCCTCACAATTCAATTCAAAATTGATCATTCTCTTTGCTGGTCAGAATGATCAGCACTGGCTTGCAAAAAAATGAGCCTTTCTTCATGCAAGTACAGGTATCCATGCAGGAACACGGGAATTCTTATGTGAACAAACATGTGCATAAGAATAGTCCTTCCAGTAGTACTCACAGGATCATTATACCTACCTATAGCGCACTCTCACACACAGAGACATCACAGGCATGAATAGAAGTTAGCATCTAACTCCTCTTTGTGCCTATGAAAATCCCCCCCCCCCCCCCGACACACACCAAAAATTAGTTGGTGTAACTGTTAGGAGAGAACTGAAAGTAAATTCTGCCAGTTAACCAGTATAGCTGGCTTTTATAACTTTCCTTGTGTTAGCCAAACATAATGTTTGTTCTTGTGCAAAAGAGCACAGGAAAAAATAGTTAGGCATTTGAGAACTTCCTACAAATTGATCCTTGCTGTGTCTTTCTTCCTAAAATGCTCCCTATGCCCTTCCCTCTAAATATGCTTCAGGTACTATTCCTGCTTGTTGAGGATAGTTATCCAATCAGTGGCCTTAAATGATACAATGTGACCTTTTTTAGGTGACCAATCCTGCAGGCTGAATAACAGCTATTCAAATGAGTACTTGTTACAAAGTTAGTGAAATCCCACAGCTATGAATGTGTTCATAAAAACTAATCATTGAAGAATTGCAAATAGAAAAAAGAGATCAGTATGATCTCTAATTTTGTTTTTAATTACTCATTTGACAAGCTCTGCTTGCAACAAAGTGCTTACAAATTTATTACAGAGCTAGAATTAGCCACAGATTATTTAGCTATTAATTTGAAATAACAAATGAATTTGAGAATCACAATAGTCAGAAAATTCAGAGTGGAAAATTCACTGAATAAATTATTCTTTACAAATTATTCACACAGCTACAGCAAACAATAAGAGATCCGTCTTCCATGAGTGCTACTGTAACACTGTCAACACCGTTCTCAAATTAGATTCATTTGATGAAGAAGTGCAAATGTCAAACAGATGCCAGCCCTTAACATAAATGCTAAATCAGCACTTTTTTGCATCCCCCTAGTGAGGATCTTGAAAAGTTTAAGAAGGGTAACCAAATTGGCTATCGTATTCCAGTTAGTGGATGTTAGGGTATCTTTATTGCAAACTCCTGGACCTTCTAAGGTCCATAATTATACACAGATTTCTGTTGTTCACTAAATTATTTGACTATATAATGAGTTTCAAATATTTTAAACTTGGACTGATGGTGAGCTTTAATCTACTGCAGTGACTTCCTTCAGGGCTGGTGCAACCACTAGGCGAACTAGGCAGTCGCCTAGGGCGCCAAGTGGTTGGGGTGCCAAAAAGCTCCCTCTGTATTTCCCCACACATGTCCTTTTCGTCTTTAAATAGCCGTCCGGGAGGAATTGGTAGAAAGGTCCGGGATTCCCCCACCCCCCCACCCCCTCATGCAGAGTGCGGCATGATATGGCTGATTGGGTGCCTGGGCCTGATTGAGCCGCTCCCATTGGCCTCCAGCAGCCAGAGTCCCTCCCCCGCTCCCCCCTCTCCCGCTGCCTCAGTGCTGCGTCACCAGCATTCTGCGGGGGAGGGGCTGTGCGCTCGGCAGCCTGTTTGGTTTGGCTCCACGTGGAGCCAGCGGCTCGAGCGGCATGGTGGTAAGGGGAGTCCCAGGGGGCTGTCAGGGGGCGGGGGGAGGGTTGAATGGGTTGGGAGTTCTGGGGGGGGGGACCTGTGAGGGGGCGGGGGTGTGGAGAGGGATCGGAGCAGTCAGGGAGTGGGGGGGTTGGATGGGTCGGGAGTTCTGGGGGGGGGCTGTCAGGGGGCAGGGATGTGGAGAGGGATCGGAGCAGTCAGGGAGCAGGCGAGGTTAGATGGGTCAGGAGTCCCGGGGGTCCTGTCAGGGGGCGGGGGGTATAGATAAGGGTTGGGGCAGTCAGGGGACAGGTAGGGGGTAGGATCCTAGGGGGGCAGGTAGGGGGCTTAGGGGGGGGTGGGGAGGGGATGGGGGCGGGGCTCTCCCCTCATCCTCTTTTTTGATTGTTGAAATATGATAACCCTAAAAAAGCAGTGCCCTGGCTCGGCAGGTAGGAGCCGCCTTCCGGAGGCACCGGAGAGCCAGAGCGTCGGCTTGTGGGGGTGGCGAGCCCCAGCCATGGAGGAGCCAGCGTGGCGCAGAGGGGCAGCAGCCCTGCAAAGGCGGCGGCACCGCTGGCAGGGAGCAGC
>NW_020675813.1:0-1726 GCF_002925995.2 Terrapene triunguis
CTTATGCTCCAATACATCTGTTAGTCTTAAAGGTGCCACAGGACCCTCTGTTGATTGTTAACTGAGGGTAATTAAATTGGACTGGATTACTAAAGGTACAGAAAATTCTCTATCAGTAGGGGACTTCTGACTGAATGTTTTGCTATAATATATGCTCTAACTCAGACTTTATAGGGCCAGATGCAGAAATCACTGGATAAAATTATATGCCCTGTGTTAAAGCTATTAAATCTATGAATCTTACTATCTAAGCTAAGACAAGAATAGGAGGAGACATCAGGGCAATGAGGAGTTTTTGTTGAAAGACAAAATGAATACAACAGAGTAACGATGTTTGAGACTAATGCATTCTGAAAGTTATGTATGGGCTTTTTAAACTACACAAGACTAAGGCAATGTAGAGGTGTAAATGCCCCTCCATATCCATTTCCCAATCATACACATTGCTTGGTCTGAGAAAAGAAGGAATGGGGGGAGAATGGAAGGAGATGAGCTGAAGTAGGAAGGAGCTGAATGGTGGAGGGCAAAAATGAGGCTCTTGAATTTGATTTGGAAAGACTTGGTGAGCCAACAATTACAATAAGGGCAGAACAGGGGCACAGTGTCAGAGAAGGTGGTAGAATTTTGGGCTCCAGGACCCTGCAAGGTGGGAGAGTCAACCAAAATAAAAAAGAAAGCAGTTGTGTTTTTACCATGGGATAACTCACACTTATTAGCTATCCTGCTGTCAAATCTTAGTGAAGACTAGGCACAAAGGCCTGGTCTACACTACGAGTTTAGGTCGAATTTAGCAGCGTTAAATTGAATTAAGCCTGGACACGTCCACACAACGAAGCCCTTTTTTTCGACTTAAAGGGCCCTTTAAACTGGTTTCTTTACTTCACCTCCGACGAGGGGATTAGCACTGAAATCGGCCTTTCCGGGTCAGATTTGGGGTAGTGTGGACGGAATTCAACGTTATTGGCCTCCGGGAGCTATCCCACAGTGCTTCATTGTGACCGCTCTGGACAGCACTCTCAACTCAGATGCACTGACCAGGTAGACAGGAAAAGCCCCGCGAACTTTTGAATTTCATTTCCTGTTTGCCCAGCATGGAGAGCACAGGTGACACGCAGATCTCATCAGCACAAGTAACCATGATGGAGTCCCAGGATCGCAAAAGAGCTCCAGCATGGACAGAACGGGAGGTACAGGATCTGCTCGCCATATGGGGAGACAAATCAGTGCCAGCTGAACTCCGTTGCAGTAAACGAAATGGCAAAATATTAGAAAAAGTCTCAAAGGCCATGAAGGACAGAGGCCATAACAGGGACACACAGCAGTGCCGCGTGAAAATTAAGGAGCTAAGGCAAGCCTACCACAAAGCCAGAGAGGCAAACAGAAGGTCCGGGGCAGAGCCGCAAACATGCCGCTTCTACGCAGAGCTGCATGCCATGCTAGGGGGTGCAGCCACCACTACCCCAACCCTATGCTTTGACTCCATCAATGGAGAATCACGCAACATGGAAGCGGGTTTGGCGGACGAGGAAGATGATGATGAAGACAATGAAGATAGCTCACAGCAAGGAAGTGGAGAAACCAATTTCCCCAACAGCCAGGATATGTTTATCACACTGGACCTGGAACCAGTAACCCCCGAACTCACCCAAGGCGTGCTCCCAGACCCTGAGGGCACACAAGGGACCTCTGGTGAGTGTACCTTTGTAAATATTACACATGGTTTAAA
>NW_020675814.1:0-2743 GCF_002925995.2 Terrapene triunguis
CCCCATACTGGGAATCTACAGCTGCTCCCCCACCCCCGACAATGGAAGGACTCTGTGATCGGTGCTTCAGAGAACAAGCAGCTGACCCCTAAGTGCTGGACCTGTCCCTGGTGGCCCAGGTTCTGCTCTGAAGCCTGTTGGCGGCTGGCTCCTGCCTGCCCCGATCCAGCCAGGCAGTGCTGTGTGCAGGGCGCTCAGATACCGAGCTCGCTCTGCCACGGGCTGCGGCGCCTGGAAAAAAGGTTGCGGAGCTGGAGCAGGATTCAGCAGGGAAAGGGTTAAATACACTGAGCCCAGACAGCAAATAAAGGCAGGGATTTGGGCCAGGCGCCTTCTGCAGGGAAGCCGGCCCCAGAGTGGGACGGGAGGCCATAGGCAGCTCCCTTCCTGGGCTCTCTGGCAGACCGCACCTGGCCCTGTGCGCCTTGCGCACTCGGCTCCCAGAGAGCAGGGCAATGGCAGGGCCATGGCCCAGGCCGGGGGCCCGAGCAGCTGGGTGGGGGCCGGGGGCCCGAGGAGCTGGGCCGGGACTGGGAGCCCGAGGAGCTGGGCTGGAGGCCCAAAGAGCTAGGCCGAGGGCCCAAGGAGCTGGGCTGGGACTGGGCCAGGGGCCCGAGGAGCTGGGCTGGGGGCCCGAGGAGCTGGGCCGGGGAGACATTCCTCTGCCTGAGCCTCCCTCTGTCTCCCCCGGCCTTGTCTTCTCCTTCACCCCCACACATCCTGGTCTCGCTCCGGCCATCTCCTCCTCCTCCTTCACTGTCCCCCATTGCCCACCCCTGACTGTCCCTCCCCATGGTTCTCCCTGCACAGGCCTTGCTATCCCCACCTGTTCCCCTCTGCTGCTCCTGCACCCCAGGCCCTGGCACTCCCCACACAAACAGGCCCACGCCCCCCAATCCAGGCACCATCTGTCGCCCTGACCTGAGCAGGGGGCAGGCGTTGGCTCAGGCAGCGTCAGGCAGCCAGGGCCGGTTTCCGTCTCCTTCCCACTCTCTCTCCCCCTGCCCTGCACAGGAGCACAGCACGGCCGGGACCCATTGTGCAGAGCAGGGCTCCAAGCCAGCCCCTGTTGCTGCTCGCTAGAGGGCAGCGAGGTATGCGAAGAGTTAAGGCAACTGACCAGGCAGAGGTTGAAGCTGGGCTGAAAAGGCAGCAGCAGGTGTTTTCCAGCTGGCCGGGTCTGACTCAGAAAATGGTCCAGGAGGTTAACTCTGGGGGGGTCGCAGGCAGCCCCCGCCCCCAGCAGAACAGACTGAAAAACTGGGAAAATGCAGGAGCAAGTTCGCAAGGCGCTAGCCAGCATGCTGGGCTAGTTACTGAGCCAGACGGTCCCTGGGCTTCGCCAAAACCATGGGGCCATAAGGTTTTGTGTTGCTTGCAGAAAGCTTGATGCTGTCACTTCCTGATGTGCACCCGATGCCCAGAACTGATGACACGCTGCTAGACACTTCAGGCAGAGCAAAATTCCTGAGTCCGGCGTCCAAGACGGGGCAGCTAAAATCTCTTACCTAGGTCACTGGAGAGGAGAAGGCAACTTTGCCTGGACCCCTTGAAAGTGGAATTCGTTGTTAACTGGCCTTTACCCGGAACCAAAAAGCAAGTCCGGGCTTTTCTAGGAGTGGCTAATTATTGCAACAGGTTTGCGGGGGCTCCGTGACATTGGGCCGGCTAGCACAGACTTGTGCAGAAAGTCACAGCCGGCCCAGGCGGTGTGGAGGGCAGCTTGCCACGCAGGCCAGGCCAGCTTTTGACAAGGTGTTTGAACTGTGCACTGACGCAGCTGACACAGGTCTAGGGCAGTGCAAGGGGACGGGAATAAAAAGCTTTTCTGCATAAAAAACTAAACCCCGCTGAACAAAAGCACTCAGTCATAGAAAGCGCTTGTGATGTGGTTGTGCAGGGGGGTCATGCAGTGAAGACCTTCCCTGTTTAATAGGATGTTCAGGGTCCTAACCCGCCGCTCTCCATTAGTCTGCTACACAGAGCGAAAGGTACCAACTCCAAACTGCTACATTGGAGAATCACCCTTCAAGAATATGAGGTGGAAAATGAAGGGTAAAGAAATGTGGCAGAGGATGCTGTGTCCAGGCAAGAGGGTCCTGAAATGACGCTTGCCCATCAGCCAGTGGCGGACCCGACTGTATCAACATAAGAGGGGAGGTGTGACTCAGGGATGTCTTGATGCCAACGGGGTGCATAAGGGTTACAGGGATCCCCAAGGCCTGGTATCTACATACTAGTTCACCAGAGTGCTAGGTAAGATCTCCAATGAAAGCCTGTGTCACACTCGTCCTCATAACACAAGGTGAGATGTGTGTATGGCTAACACGGGGAGTTATGGACAGGCCCGGAACACATGTGACTTGGGGCCGGTTACTGGAAAAGGGGAGAAACAGGTTTCTTTCAGGCCAGAGATGTTTATTTGTCTGTCTGTCTACATGTAAATGGAGTATTGTATGGTTCACAGTGGGCACCTATTTACAGTCTGAGCAAGATGCTAATCAAGTGATGGACAGGAAAACCCAGGCAGTGGGGGAGTGACCCTGTTTGCAAGTGCAGAGGGTGGATTTCTGGACTATAACGGCAGGGACAGACACACACTGGGCATCCTTCCATGGAGGCGGCGAGAGGGCAGCATGCTTGTCTCATGGATGGAAGATCACAGCCAAGCCTGGCTGTGATATGCTGGAAGGATTTGGGGTGAGCTTTTGCTCTTGTGCCATGAGAACGACTATTAGTTAAT
>NW_020675815.1:0-5803 GCF_002925995.2 Terrapene triunguis
GGGGGATAAGAGGGTAACAAGGGGTAGTGGGGTAACAAGGGGATTGGCATGTAGGGGGATAAGGGGACATGTGGAAGTCCTGGGGTAATGAGTGGGGGGAATAAGGGGGTACTGGATAATAAGGGTATATGTATCCGGGAGAATGGAGGACTAGGGGGCATGTGAGGATACTGGGGGAATAAAGGGGCATGTGGTTGGGGAGTGGAGGCTAATGAGGGGCATATTGGCATGTGGATGGGTGAGTTTGGGGTAATAGAGGGGCATGTGGGGGTTCTGGGGTAATAAGACAATAGGTATGTGGAGTGAGGGAAATAAAGAGGAATGTCGGGGTAATGACTGGAGGAATGTGGGGAGTTGGATAGGACTGTTTTTGGATAACTGGGGGGCGGGAACTTGGGGATATAACATGGCTATCGGGGACAGCTGGAGAGCATGGGGGTAATACGAGTTGTATGTGGGACTGGTAACATGCATATAAATATACATGGTTATAGTGTGTGAGAGACATAAATGTCAGGATATTCTAGGAGTAGTTGGAGGGTTGGAAGGTAGTAAGTGTGGAGTATTGGGGAACTGTTAAAGATGTGGGTGGGGTATATCACTGGCAAGGAGTTGATGGCTGGTTGAAGGTAGCTTTCTTGTTCTTTTGGGGAGTATTTTGGAGTGGTGTGAGATGGATTGTAAGTCACAGGCTAGTTTAGGTAGGAATAATTGTGATCAAAGTTTTTCATTTTTTTTTTTTGAGGTGGGGAGGGGCTAGGCAGGTAATGTGGGTGTTGCAGACAGCAAGGGAGGGAAATTCTTTCTCCATCTCCTTGTTGAATTTCAGGCTGAGGTGGTATAGAATGGGGAAGCCAAATACTGGCAAGTGTTCTGGAGGAGCAGGGGGGATTAGGAAGGGAAGAGTTTGTGGGTGAGGGGGTGTTATGGCTCATTCTGGAGGCAGTGGATTTCCTCTCAAAGTTGTTTCATTAGGCTGTCTTGGAGGGTCTAAACACTAGTTTACTTTTATACTAGGCCATTGCTAGCAGATGTGATCTTAAAATAGAAACAGAGGAAAATAACTAATTAGGTTATATTCTAGTGTTAGATTTATTTTGTTCTTTGTATCTTTTTATATTAGTGATTGTTTTGAATTATTCAAATTCCCTGTCAGTACAGCTTTTTAAAAAATCGTGTGGAATTGCACTTGATGGATGGATCTTGGCGAAACTGACAACCTACACCTATTTGTTTATAGGTGTAGGTATTTAAAAAATGTACTCTGACACATACAACTCTGGTGACTTTACCAGTAGAGGAGCTGACTTCCTCACAGGCCACAGGAAGCAGTAACTTGATATTTAATCTGAGTCCAACTCTATAAGAGAACTCGAGGTCCTTCAAGTAACTGTTGGTGTGTTGCTTTTCTTTTGAAGCATATTAGCTTTCAAAATATCCTTAGCCTTACAACAGCATGGCAGTGAACTAAGACTCTGATTCTGCAGACTTAAAGCATATTCTTAACTTTATGCACTGTGTGTAGTCCCATTGGCTTCAAGTATGTGGGTATATATTTTTATAGGATTGGGGCCTAAGTCAGCACAGCTTCATAAAGCAAACAATCTGCTGCAGTTTAACTTCACGGTGTTACCTAGATTACTTCAACTGTATTTATGGCCAGTATGAAATATATTACACACAATAACACTGGCTAAATATTTAAGTATAGCTTTTTGTGTATAAGTTTCTCTCATGCCTTCTGTAGCTCTAAAACAAACAAGAATAACACTTTTTTGTTTGTGGTCTTCCAAGTGTTGTAACATGTTACAACTTCCAAAGGAAGCAGTTTTTAAATGTACTTCACATGTTCCATTTGTAATGTTCCTTATTTCCCCCTTGAGGTAGTATTTACAATTATCACTTTGTCTTCAAAATATTTTAAAAGCATTATCTAAATGTTCACATCATAGAGGGAGTTTTACAGGTGGGGAAACTGAGGCACACCATTACTTGTTCTAGTCTGGGACAAGCAGAAAGGATGATGCAGTGGTTAGGTGCTAGCTTGGGACTTGGGAGACCCAAGGTCAGTTCCCTACCCTACGCAGACTTCCTCTGTGACCTTGGGCAAATCATTTAATCTCTCTGCGTCATAGTTGCTCATCTGTAAAATGGAGATAGGGAAATGTTACTATCTCTCAGGGGTACTGAGGATAAATACAGGAAAGATTATGAGGTGCTTAGATACTGCTGTAATGGGGGGCTGGATAAGTTCTAAAGATATGGGAAAATAGTGTCAGAACTGATGAGAATTTGGGGAGTTCTAGCTCCTGGCTCCCAAACTCATGCTCTAACTACTAGACACTCTGGCCTTCAGAAAGTATTAAATGCCATTTCCCCCCTACTGCTGGTGAAAGTAGCCCACTACTTTGTAAAATGAAAATCACATAACTGAATTTGTCATTTTTAGTAATAGGGGGGAATCCTGATTCCTCATACCGAAAGACATCCCATTAGCACAGTGGCTGGTCCGTTGAGCCTTGGTGCTGGCAAAATGCCTCGGCTTAACTGGTTGTCATTAGAATAGTTTATGCTTTGTGCAAGGCTTGAAATAGTCACTTGTCCACTTACCAGTAACTAGTGGGAAGTTTTCCCTGACGTGTTTGGGAGGGGGTGGAGAAAAGCAGAATTTTAGCTGCCATTTAAAAAAAATACCTTCTTGTCCTGTCAGTTGTGAAGAAATGGCCTTTGTAGTGCTCTCTTACTGAATTTGCAGACCCTGGTGCTGTGTAGAATTGACAACTGATCAGTTTCACTGCTGCTATTCAGAACCCTGGGGGTAGCAATAAAGCTGAAAAACAAGCATGACCGTTTCACTGTATTGCTGCTTGGAAAAAGGCAGGCCCTGGGGGAGGATGGCCCAAAAATGGTAGTTGCAAGAATTGCAGAGAAACAGTCCACAACAGATGAGGTATTTTGGGGTTAGGGCAGCTAAGGGTAGGAAGAGAACTCCTCTTTAAGAGCTATAGGGGGACTTAATTTTATCAGCTCCCTGCTAAGAAGATAGTGATATGAAAAGTGAACCCCTCACAGAGTTTCAAACAGGGTGCTAGGATCCCTAGGATAAGAAGCTATAAACTGCAGCTTGCTTCAGTCCGTGTTTTGCCTGTCAATGCTAGAGGTTTACACCAGTGTAACTACAGTGGTGGCTAGCCAGGAATGCTTGAAATCCTTTGTCTGGACAGGGTCTGTTTTCCCCATCTCTAAAACAGATAAAAGGGTTGAGACTTGACTGGCTACTGTTTGAACAAGTGATTTGAAGTGTAAAGTGTTAAATTATCATTTGCCTTGTCTAATGTGTTTAGCCACATGCATTTTTTAACTTGGGTGATACCCTGACCAGTTGTTTATCAGAAAGTATTGAATTTGAAAATTGCTAGTATGACTGGTTTGTAACCCTCCTGATAGGTTAAGAGACCTAACAGGTGATAAACACTATGTTGCCAAGGTGATGTTATGTTCTCCTCCTCCTTTATGGATCTCTTAGTTTGATGTGCAAAATGTCAGAAGATATTAAAGGGGGGAGGGAATGACGTTTAAGAAAAATGTAAGTAATGTTCCTTCCTACAGTGCTCTGTGGTCTCACCTGGTTAATAAACTAAACCTGTTGGAGAACCACCAGCAAAGCTGAAGAGGGCATAATTTTTAAACACATGTCTTCATGCTGGTATCCTCAGCTTGTTTAAAAAAAAAAAAAAAATTACCCAAACTTTTGCAGCATAGATAAAATTCAAAGGGCCAAATTCTGCCCTTGGATTCATGCATGAAACTTCTTCGACTTCAGTGGGAGTTGCATGTGCATTGCATATGCATATCTGATGGTAGAACTTGTCCCAAATGACTCTGGGCTAGCCTACAGCGCTGTAGGTTTTATTGCTATCACATCAGCATTCCACCTTTCTATTTGCTCTGGTTCAGCTAAATAGGTAGCTGTGGCACTGCAGCAGCTCTGCCTACCCAATGGAGTCTTCAGGACACTTTGGTCATGGATGTGGCTTTGATGTGGGGACTTCAGTACCCCAGAAGGCTAAGACCAACAAACAAAGAGAATCTTTGGGCCTGGTGGGTTCAACTTTCAACCCCCTTCCTCTCAGGTGGTCCTCAGCTGCAGTGGCTTGGCTTAATGACTACCAGCCAGTTCCTGGTAACAAATCAAACTGTCTGACCTACCCTTCCTCAGGAAGGCACTGGCAGACTGTAGTCTTCAGGCAACTCCCGGCCCCACCCAGGTTTCTTTCTGAATGTGGGGACTGCCAGTCTGCTCTCCTTCTCAGTCAGGGCCCCACTGAGCTGTGCTCCCTCCTTTTAACTCCTTCTTCCATGTCTAAGGACCAGCACAGGTGTAGTGGGGCGGTGGGGGCTCCATGCAGCTCATTAACCTGTTCCTGACCAGTGTGGGGTTTGTGTATCTCATCACAGTAGCTTAACAAAATATACAAGAATAGACTGAACTTGATGTATATGTTGCATTTTCTTTAAATACATCAGTTATGCAACTTTCTTTCATGCATGAGTGTTTGGAGTTTCTAATATTTAAACTTCTTATATTATGGGATAGATTATCATGGCAAAGGGGTGTCTTTGTTTAGCCTTATTTTAAATATTACCTGTATTTTGCAACTAGAATCAAAATTAATTTAAGTCAAGAGAAGAGACTACAAATGGTCAGGAAAATCAAGAGAAAATCTGCTTAATTTTGAAAATGTTGAATATTCACTACACTGATTTATTTTAATAAATAGAAATCTTAGAAATGCCTGTTGGCCTTCTTCAGTACAAATGTCTTGTGCAGAGTGGAAGCAATTTTTAAAGCGTGTGAGGAGTGTGTTTTTGTTTTTTAACATGGAAACCAGATTTTTTTTTCTGAATTGGGCTACATGTATGCCACTGATCTCAAATATGTGTTTGACTGAAATAGCTCCAATAACTCATTACTATCTTTGGACTAAACTTGTTCTAAATACTTTCTATGAACAGCTTTTTAAAACTACTGTTTACAAAAAAAGAGGAAATTCAGGCAAACTGTTAGTGTTGAGACACAAACCAGGAAACTTAGTTAAGGCAGATGCTGTCACATAATTTGCCCTTCCCCCACCCACTCCAACAGACACAAGCATCTCTGCCTTATTCTGACCTGTCCTAGTGTATATTGGTTTGCAAAATCTTAAGCTTTTCAGACATGTACTTGGAAATATTACTTTTGTTTAAAATATTAAAAAGTGTAAAATCTGAGAACTCCTGAGTCACCTATGTACTGCTTTACTTTGTTATTCCTATAGTAGGAGGAAAAAAGGTATAAAATGGATTTGTGTGAGTGTGTACTCTTTGAAAATAACCCACCCTTTTTAGTGTGAATATGACAGTAACTGAACCAAAGGTCTTAGTGCAAGCAGGATTTCCTTCATTTTTGGTCCTGACGCTAGTGTCATGAATACAGGGCCTATGACAGTTGCAGGATGTTGTTCATCACACTCAATACCTTGCCCAGTCCTGCTCCGGTCGCTGTAGACATGACACCCCTCTCCTTTCCATTAGTCCTCCTGGAACAATCAGCATGAGAAATTGGCATTCTATTAAAGTTCTTCAAATGGTTTTTCAGCTTATCCCATTCAGAGGGCTTAAGGTCTATTTTTAAACATATAGAAGAGTTGAGGTTTGTTTGTTTGTTTGTTTGTTTTTTTCCCCAAAGCCCGGCAGGATTTTTGTCCATTTCTGCTTGCTTTGCTCTTACAATTTAGTCCTTGGGTGTTTTCTGTCCTCGTCG
>NW_020675816.1:0-6977 GCF_002925995.2 Terrapene triunguis
GCTGGAAGTTGAAGACCAAGTTGGACTAGAAATAAGGCCTGGTCTACCCTGGGGGGGGGAACAATCTAAGTTACGCAGCTTCAGCTACATGAATAACGTAGCTGAAGTCGACGTACTTAGATGTACTTACCACAGTGTCTTCACTGCGGTAAGTTGACTGCTGGCGCTCCCCCGTCGACGCCGCCTGCGCCTCTCGCTCCGGCGGAGTACCGAGTCAACGGGAAAGCGCTCAGTGGTCGATTTATTGCGTCTTCACTAGACGCGATAAATCGACCCATGCTGGATCGATTGCTCCGGAGGTAAGTGTAGACATGCCCTAAGGTGCAAGTTTTCAGCAGGGAGGGCAATTAACCCTTGGAACAATTTGCCAAGGGTTGTGGTAGATCCTCCACCACTAAGACTGACTGTTCTTCTAAAGCATCTGCTTTAGTTCAACCAGGAATTAATTCAGGGACAGTCTATAGCCTGTGTTAGGCAGGCAGGCTAGATCACAGCAGGCTCTTCTGGCCTTAGAGTCTGTGAACCAGGGATTCAGGGTAGGGTGCAGCCCTTGTTTGATTCTATGGTAAGCTTCTTTAAGAAGAACAGGAGTACTTGTGGCACCTTAGAGACTAACAAATTTATTAGAGCATAAGCTTTCGTGGGCTACAGCCCACTTCTTCGGATGCATCCGAATTTGTTAGTCTCTAAGGTGCCACAAGTACTCCTGTTCTTTTTGCGGATACAGACTAACACAGCTGCTACTCTGAAACCCTTCTTTAAGAAGAACACCCAGTACCTAGGCATACGAGGGAAGGCCAATCTTCTTACCATGGCTCAGGGTTTAGAGTGGTGCCTTGGTGTATAAGGGCTGTGGGGCAGGGATAGCTCAGTGGTTTGAGCATTGGCCTGCTAAACCCAGGGGTGTGAGTTCAATCCTTGAGGGGGCCACTTAGGGATCTGGGGGGAAAAATCTGTCTAGGGATTGGTCCTGCTTTGAGCAGGGGGTTGGACTAGATGACCTCCTGAGGTCTCTTCCAACCCTGACATTCTATGATTCAAATAAGAGCCCAGGAAGATTTGTTGTGAATCCTACATCTGACAAATGGATCCCCTGTTTCCTTGCTGACCCGTTTGTGAATCTCCGGGTTTTATCCCTCACGTGGAAGTATCTGCTGAAGCATTTGGATGAATCATTTTCAGACGCGGGGCTGTCCGCAGACAGTTCACTTTTATCATTTGCTGTTCCTCATTCATGCTGTGTGGCTGCTCATGTAGGTCACGGGGTGGTGTTCCCACCCACGGATTTGATGGCTGGATATTTCTGAACAGGGGAATAATGAATAACACATTTGTGAAGCTGGGAGGACTCAGGGGCATTACCAGAAATCCCAGGGCCTCCTTAGTGACACAATGGTTCAGGGCCTTTCCTTGATATCTCATCCCAGACAGAATGGCCAGGAACACAGCACCCCTCACACCATAACGAGGGCCTGGTTCCATTCTGATTATGGTCCCAAGAAATTATGGGCAGGCTGCAGGAATCTGCAGGCTGAGGCCCTGAGATAAGGGCAAAGAGGGTGATGGGGCCGCGGGGAAGTGGCCTAGGGAGATCTACAGAGGAGTCGGAGGGAATGCTGCAAATGGCAGCCATCTACAGGGTCCCTGGGCCGGGAAGTGCAGCTGCCTCTGAGGGAAGTGGCTGGACAGATATTGCAAAGCCCCCAGAAGGGGGGAACCCAGAGCATAACATGGCTGGAGGGCTGTGTCACTGAAGAGGACACCACAGTCCTGGGAGTGACGTGGGCCCCAGAGCAGAAGAGACGGCGGCGAGGCACCAGCAGAAAAGGGCGCACTGGCGAGAGCTAATCCCTGTGACAGCCACCTGGAGTGGTGAGTCAGACCCCGTCACAGACCTGTCACATGGATTTAACTGTAGGTGCCCCTTTTTCAAAATCCTGGCCCTAGAAGATCATGAAACCATAAGCGCTGAATAGCATGAGTTTAGAACAAAGAAATCTTTCCAGACAAATATGATTGCTTTCTTTGGATACAATTACAAAATTAGTGGGAGAGGTGAATACAACAGATGTTTCCAAATATTTTTGTATTTTAGTACAGCATCAGACACTCTAGACTCATAGACTCTAAGGCCAGAAGGGACCATCATGATCATCTAGTCTGACCTGCTCAGCGCGGGCCACAGAACCTCGCCCACCCACTCCTGTAGCTGGCACATACTCCAGTAACTCAATAGCTGAGTTACTGAAATCCTCAAAGCTTGATTTAAAAACGTAAAGGTACAGAGAATTCATCATTACTCTAGTTCAAACAAGTCAATGCCCCTCGCCCCACTCTGCAGAGGGAGGAGAAAATTCCTCAGGGTCCCTGCCAGTCTGACCCAGGGGAAAGTTTCTTCCCGGCCCCAAATATGGTGGTCAGTTAGATCCTGAGCATGTGGGTGAGACCCACCAGCCGGATGCCTGGGAAAGAATTCTCTGTAGTACCCCAGAGCCCTCCCCATCTAGTCTCCAATCACCAGCTGTAGAAGATATTTGCTAATAGCAGTCGCAGATGGGTCATATGCCATTGTCTTATCATACCGTCCCCTCTATAAACGTATCAAACTCTGTTTTGCTTCCACTGCTCCCCTTGGAAGGCTGTTCCAGAACTTCTCTCCTCTGGTGATTAGAAACCTTTGTCTAATTTCAAGCCTAAAGTTGTTGATGGTCAGTGTATATCCATTTGTCCTTGTACCAGTATCAGCCCTTAACTTAAATGACTCCTCTCCCTTTTGGTGTTTATCCCTCTGATGTATTTTTGGAGAGTGATCATATCTCCCCTCAGCCTTCATTTGGTTAGGCTAAACAAGCCAAACTCCTTAAGTCTCTTCTCGTAAGGCAGGTTCTCAATTCCTCGGCTCATCCTAGTAGCCCTTCTCTGCACCTGTTCCGTCTTGAATTCATCTTTCTTAAACATGGGAGACCAGGATTGCACACAGTACTCCTGTTGAGGTCTCCCCAGTGCCTTGGACTATGGTAATAACACTTCCCTGTCTCTACTGGAAATCCCTCGCCTAGGACGGCATTAGCCATTTTCACGGCTGCATCACATTGGCAGCTCATCGTCATCCTGCGATAAACCAATACACCGAGGTCTTTCTCCTCCTCTGTCGCTTCCAACTGATACATCCCCAGCTGATAGCAACAATTCTTGTTAGTCCCTAAGTGCCTGACTTTGCACTTGATGCTATTAAAATTCATCCCATTTCTGTTACTCCTGTTTTCAAGGTTGTTCAAATTTTCTTGTATAATATTTTGCTCTTCCTCCATATTGGCAATTCCTCCAACTTTGTGTCATTTGCAAATGTTATTAGCACACTTTCACTTTTTGTGCCAAGCTCATTAATGAAAAGGTTAAATAAGATTGGCCCCAAGACCAGTCCCTGAGGAACTTCACTAGTAACCTCCCACCAGCCTGACAGTTCACCTTTCAGTATGCCCCTTTGTAGCTTCCCCTTTAATCAGTTCCCTACCCACCTTTACATTCTTTTATTAATCCCCATCTTCTCCCATTTAACTAATAATTTCCCATGTGGCACTGTAACAAATGCCTTCCTGACATCCAGGTAGATTAGATCGACTGCATTTCCTTTGTCTAGAAAATCAGTTATTTTCTCAAAGATTGTGCCAGGTCAACCTGATCTCCTTCTACCTTTTGTAAAACCATGTTGTATTTTATCTCAATTTCTGTTTACTTCTATATCCTTAAATACTTTCTCTTTCAACATTTGTTCTATGACCTTCCATACAACTGAAGTGAAACTAATGAGCCTGTAGCTTCCTGGATCACTTCCTGCCCCCCGCCCTCTTTCTTAAATATAGGTGCTATATTTGCAATTCTCCAGTCATAGGGTACGATGCCCCAAGTTTACAGATTCATTAACAATCCTTGCAACTGGACTTGCAATTTCACGTCACCAGTTCTTTTAATATTGTTGGATGGAGTTTATCTGGCCCCACAATTTGGCTCCATTAAGCTGAGTTTGGCTTTCACCTCGGATGTGGTAAATTCGACTTCTATCTTGTTCCCATTAGCCACCCTGCCATTGCCCCCAAACTCCTCGTTACCCTTATTAAAAACTAAAGCAAAGTAGTGGTTTAGGTGTTGGGCCATTCCTAGATTATCTTTAATGTCCACCCCATCCTCAATCCTTAGCGGTCCCACTTAAGAACATAAGAATGGCCATACTGAGTCAGACCAATGGTCCAGTAAGGACAGTATCCTGTCTTCTGACAGTGGCTGGTGCTGGATGCACTTCTTTCCTTGTTTTCTTTTTATTGATCTGGCTATAGAACCTTTTACTATTGGTTTTAGTTTCCTTTTCAACATCCAACTATGCTTGGCTTTTGGCAGTTCTCACTTTCCCCTTACACTTTCTAACCCCAAAGGGGTAGCTTTCCTTGCTGATCCATCCGATCTTCCATTCCTTGAAGTCTACCTGCTTTCTCTTAATCACCTATTTGAGATGCTTGTTCATCCAGTTTGGTCTGCAACCTCTCCCTATGAAATTTTCCCCTTGCTTGGGCTGCAGGCTCCAGATAGTTTCTGCAACTTTGATTTAAAGTAATTCTAAGCATCCTTCACATTCAGATCCTTGAGTCTTCAGTCCAGTCCACTTCCCTAACTAATTCCCTTGCTTTTCTAAGGTTTGCTGTTTTGAAATCAAAGACCCTAGTAGCAGAACTATTTTTGTTTATCCTTCCAATTAGTTTAAACTGAATTAACTTATGATCACTCAAACCAAGGTTGTCCCCTACAACCAGTTCTTCTGTGAGGTCCTTGCTACTCACCAATACTAAATCTAGAATGGCCTGACCTCTTGTTGGTTCAGTGACTACTTGGAGAAGAAAGCTATCAGCCATCACATCCAGGAATATCTGGGCCCTACTATTATTAGTAGCACTTGTGCTCCAATTTATATCCTGGAAATTAAAGTTTCCCATAATCACACAATTCCTAGTAGTAATTATTTCATTGAAAATATTAAAGAGGTGTCTATCAATGTCCAAACAGGATCTTGGGGGTCTGTAGCAGACCCCTAGCACTATCCCAATGGAATTTCTGTTACCATTTTTGCCCAAAGTGATTTTGACCGAGACAGAGTCCATTTTAACCATTCCATTGCTTCTCATTTCTTTACAGTCGACCTTGCCATTAATATACAATGCTACTCTCCCACCTTTACCGTTACTTCTGTCTGTCCTGAAAGCACATACCCTTCAATACCTGTATTTCACTCATGACTGCTATTCCACCATGTTTCTGTTATCACTATAATATCTGGTTTCTCTCCCTGCACCAGTAGTTCTAGTTCCTCCATTTTGTTACCTAGGCTCCTTGCATTGGTGTACAGACATCTGAGTTGTTTCTGCTTGGCTTGGCCCAGATTCATCACCCAATTAGGTACAGTCATTTTACTGCCAGTATTGCCTGACTGGTACTGGCACTGTCTTTCCTCTTGTCCATTCTCCTACCCTCTGTTGTTCTTTTCTCCATTGCTGTATCCTCTTTCACTTGATTTCCTCCCACTCAGTGTTAGAATCAGGCATGGAGATTACATGAGCATCTCCCAATCATCTCCCCTTAATTCCTAGTTTAAAGCACTTTTAATGAGCTGTGCCATCCCAGAACTCTACCTTCCCAACTCAAGTGGAGTCTATCCCATGAGAACAGTCCTCTGTCTGTGAATGCCTCCTGGTGATCAAACATCCCAACTACCTTATAATATATGGAGATATACCTATCTCATAGAACTGGAAGGGACCCTGAAAAGTCATCAAGTCCAGCCCCCCGCCTTCATTAGCAGGACCAAGTACTGATTTTGCCCCAGGTTCCTAAGTGGCCCCCTCAAGGATTGAACTCACACTCCTGGGTTTAGCAGGCCAATGCTCAAACCACTGAGCTATCCCTCCCTTCTTATAGCACCATTGCCTGAGCCATCTGTTGATCATCATAATCTTGTTGTGCCTTTGCTCTCCTACTGCAAGGAGAGAGAATCCCACTGTGGCATGAAATCTTAATAGAAAATCTATTCGAATTGGCTTGCTGAAGGACACTCATGGACTGAAACCTCACAAAAAGGTCTCAGAGGGGAGTGATAAACTGTAGTGTGTTGTCTTGGGGAGAGGAGCCTCTGGGATACTGCAAGGGTTGGCACTGGCTGAAGTCTCACATATCTTCATTCATGATCTGGACAAGAACCGTGTTAATAACATTTGCAGATGCTACTACACCAGGAGAAATTATGAGCACCAATCAGGAGGAACAGGAATGTGGGCAGAAAATAATGACGTTGGGTCAACCTGGGAAAAACACGACATCTGTGGGAAATTAGATCCAGAAACTGACATGCAACGAGAAACCTCAGAAACTGCAACGGCTAAGAGACTAGGGGAGGGCAGCAAACTAGCGATGTTTGTAATGTGGTGTAGAAGCAAAAACAGGCCAGTGCAATTGGGGGCTGCACAGGCAGAGACGTTATGGAGCTGGGAAGTGACAGTGCTTCTGTACAGTCGTGGGATTGATGTTAACAAGTAAACTGAGCAGCTAAATATGATCATTTTAAAACTGATTTCAAAATCTTGGTGTGCACACATGTGCTCAGACACTTAGAGATCATCGATTTATCACATCCTGGGTGACATTCAGCCTAGTGCAGAGCCGGAACAAGGCGTAGGCACTAGCTGAGTCCTCCAAACCAGGGCCGGCTCCAGGCACCATCTTGGCAAGCAGGTGCTTGGGGCGGCCACTCCGGAGAGGCGCGGCAGGTTCAGCTATTCAGCGGCAATTTGGCGGACGGTCCCTCACTCCCGCTCGGAGCGAAGGACCTTCCGCCGAATTGCCGCCGCAGATCACAATCGCGGCTTCTTTTTTTTTGGCTGCTTGGGGCGGCCCTGGTAGGGACCCTGGACTGGAATCCATAGTAGAGGGTGGGC